>NC_092095.1:28607651-28702651 GCF_045679555.1 Salvelinus alpinus | reverse complement strand
GTAAAGGTAATTTCCCATTGAGCAGACATATGCAGCGTTTACCGTGAATGCGGTCTCCACAAACGTGGGAACGTTGCCCTTAAATTTCAATCACGCTGAAATGCTGAACGTCCGCGACACGGATATATTTGATGACACGGATGGAATAGAGCCCATGGTGAAAACTATATACAGTGGGGAGAACAAGTATTTGATACACTGCCGATTTTGCAGGTTTTCCTACTTACAAAGCATGTAGAGGTCTGTAATTTTTATCATAGGTAAACTTCAACTGTGAGAGACGGAATCTAGAACAAAAATCCAGAAAATCACATTGTATGATTTTTAAGTAATTAATTTGCATTTTATTGCATGACATAAGTATTTGATCACCTACCAACCAGTAAGAATTCCGGCTCTCACAGACCTGTTAGTTTTTCTTTAAGAAGCCCTCCTGTTCTCCACTCATTACCTGTATTAACTGCACCTGTTTGAACTCGTTACCTGTATAAAAGACACCTGTCCACACGCTCAATCAAACAGACTCCAACCTCTCCACAATGGCCAAGACCAGAGAGCTGTGTAAGGACATCAGGGATAAAATTGTAGACCTGCACAAGGCTGGGACGAGCTACAGGACAATAGGCAAGCAGCTTGGTGAGAAGGCAACAACTGTTGGCGCAATTATTAGAAAATGGAAGAAGTTCAAGATGACGGTCAATCACCCTCGGACTGGGGCTCCATGCAAGATATCACCTCGTGGGGCATCAATGATCATGAGGAAGGTGAGGGATCAGCCCAGAACTACACGGCAGGACCTGGTCAATGACCTGAAGAGAGCTGGGACCACAGTCTCAAAGAAAACCATTAGTAACACACTACGCCGTCATGGATTAAAATCCTGCAGCGCACGCAAGGTCCCCCTGCTCAAGCCAGCGCATGTCCAGGCCCGTCTGAAGTTTGCCAATGACCATCTGGATGATCCAGAGGAGGAATGGGAGAAGGTCATGTGGTCTGATGAGACAAAAATATAACTTTTTGGTCTAAACTCCACTCGCTGTGTTTGGAGGAAGAAGAAGGATGAGTACAACCCCAAGAACCCATCCCAACCGTGAAGCATGGAGGTGGAAACATCATTCTTTGGGGCTGCTTTTCTGCAAAGGGGACAGGACGACTGCACCGTATTGAGGGGAGGATGGATGGGGCCATGTATCGCGAGATCTTGGCCAACAACCTCCTTCCCTCAGTAAGAGCATTGAAGATGGGTCGTGGCTGGGTCTTCCAGCATGACAATGACCCGAAACACACAGCCAGGGCAACTAAGGAGTGGCTCCGTAAGAAGCATCTCAAGGTCCTGGAGTGGCCTAGCCAGTCTCCAGACCTGAACCCAATAGAAAATCTTTGGAGGGAGCTGAAAGTCCGTATTGCCCAGCGACGCCCCGAAACCTGAAGGATCTGGAGAAGATCTGTAGGGAGGAGTGGGCCAAAATCCCTGCTGCAGTGTGTGCAAACCTAGTCAAGAACTACAGGAAATGTATGATCTCTGTAATTGCAAACAAAGGTTTCTGTACCAAATATTAAGTTCTGCTTTTCTGATGTATCAAATACTTATGTCATGCAATAAAATGCAAAGGAATTACTTAAAAATCATACAATGTGATTTTCTGGATTTTTGTTTTAGATTCCGTCTCTCACAGTTGAAGTGTACCTATGATAAAAATGACAGACCTCTACATGCTTTGTAAGTAGGAAAACCTGCAAAATCGGCAGTGTATCAAATACTTGTTCTCCCCACTGTATTTGATAACACGGATGGACAGTGCTTGCATCAATAGCTCTTCCCTTCCTCCCTTCCTCCTCAGAGACAAGACCCGTAGATTAAATGGGCTACTGTTTCAATTCTGCTGTGGTGTAGTCATTATCAATTACGGCCAGGGAAACACAATCTGTCTTCTAAAAATAGATTTTATTGACATCTCTGTGTGCATCCGCAGCATTCAATTTGTCACTCAACAGATTCTATTAGAGAGAACTAATAAAGATCACAATTGTCTGCTAGCTACTGAAGTATTGCTTAGTTTGGTCCGACTAAAGATATACCCGCGTTCAGTGGTGGCTGGTGGCACTTTAAATTAGAGAATGGCTCATAGTAATGGCTGAAATGGAATTAATGGAATCATTCCATTCACTCCAGCCATTATTATGAGCCATCCTCCCCTCTCCAGCCTCCTCTGCTCCTGTTTCAGTCTGTCCAAATGAAGGATAGATATATACCAACATAAAGACTGGGGTCACAGGGTTTTTCTGCATAGGAAACTCCCCCCGTCATGCCCCCCCGCCTAAGCCCTTTTTTGAGCCAGGAGAAACGCTGGGTCATAAACTATATTACATTACTGCACTATGACCACTAACTATGCATAGTTCCAAATGGCACCCTATTGCCTATGTAGTGCACTACTTTTGACCAGAGCCCATGGGTAGTAGTCCACTATAAAGGGAATAAGGTGCCATTTGGGACATATCCATTGTCTTTACCAAAGTGACTAACGAGTCAAACCAGCTTCTAATTCATTCTACCTCCATATACATGGCATTTCTCTCTCCCTCTCTATTTGGCCGTGCTATCTTGTAGGACATAAGCAATAGGTCACCTTTCCATGTGAAGGTAAATCCATTACTGTCCTGTATAATAAGGAGACTTACAAACCCACACACACAACGTCACTGTCTTGTATAATCAATGGTCAGTGGTCAGCTAAGTGCTGAAGGAGAGCACCTTCTCATGTTCTATTCATTGATGTTGTGTCTGTCCCAAATGGCAATCTATACTCTATATAGTGCACTACTATTGACCAGGGTCCATAGGGCTCCGGACAAAAGTAGGGCACTATGTAGGGAATTGGGTGCCACTCGGGACAAAGCCGTAGACCTTGTATCGAGGTGTAGATTTAAATAGATGGATGAATGAATAAACAAATTGGTTGGGAGGTTGGGTCTAGGCTAAATGACAAACTACCCTCTGTACTGGAGAGCCGTGGTGGGGTGGGGGGGCTGAAGCACGTTTGGATAGACTTTCACTTCTCAAGGTTGTTCTCTACTCTCTACTATGAGATGCAGCATCCCAGCCTTCTCTTCCAAGTGGTTATTGTGAATCTATCTCAATATGATTCCAATAACTCTGGGTCAACGTGTTCGTGTTCCTAAATCCCTCAGTGGACCCTGCATCCAACATACCATGTTCCTAAATCCCTCAGTGGACCCTGTATCCAACATACCATGTTCCTAAATCCCTCAGTGGACCCTGCATCCAATATACCATGTTCCTAAATCCCTCAGTGGACCCTGCATCCAATA
Organism: Salvelinus alpinus; assembly: GCF_045679555.1. Taxonomy (NCBI): domain Eukaryota; kingdom Metazoa; phylum Chordata; class Actinopteri; order Salmoniformes; family Salmonidae; genus Salvelinus; species Salvelinus alpinus. The sequence continues at coordinate 28,699,318 of NC_092095.1, read as the reverse complement.
TACCATGTTCCTAAATCCCTCAGTGGACCCTGCATCCAACATACCATGTTCCTAAATCCCTCAGTGGACCCTGCATCCAACATACCATGTTCCTAAATCCCTCAGTGGACCCTGTATCCAACATACCATGTTCCTAAATCCCTCAGTGGACCCTGCATCCAATATACCATGTTCCTAAATCCCTCAGTGGACCCTGCATCCAACATACCATGTTCCTAAATCCCTCAGTGGACCCTGCATCCAATATACCATGTTCCTAAATCCCTCAGTGGACCCTGCATCCAATATACCATGTTCCTAAATCCCTCAGTGGACCCTGCATCCAATATACCATGTTCCTAAATCCCTCAGTGGACCCTGCATCCAATATACCATGTTCCTAAATCCCTCAGTGGACCCTGCATCCAACATACCATGTTCCTAAATCCCTCAGTGGACCCTGCATCCAATATACCATGTTCCTAAATCCCTCAGTGGACCCTGCATCTAACATACCATGTTCCTAAATCCCTCAGTGGACCCTGCATCCAACATACCATGTTCCTAAATCCCTCAGTGGACCCTGCATCCAACATACCATGTTCCTAAATCCCTCAGTGGACCCTGCATCCAACATACCATGTTCCTAAATCCCTCAGTGGACCCTGCATCCAACATACCATGTTCCTAAATCCCTCAGTGGACCCTGCATCCAACATACCATGTTCCTAAATCCCTCAGTGGACCCTGCATCCAACATACCATGTTCCTAAATCCCTCAGTGGACCCTGCATCCAACATACCATGTCCCTAAATCCCTCAGTGGACCCTGCATCCAACATACAATATTCCGAAATCCCTCAGAGGATCCTGCATCCAACATACCATGTTCCTAAATCCCTCAGTGGACCCTGCATCCAACATACCATGTTCCTAAATCCCTCAGTGGACCCTGCATCCAACATGCCATGTTCCTAAATCCCTCAGTGGACCCTGCATCCAACATACCATGTTCCTAAATCCCTCAGTGGACCCTGCATCCAACATACCATGTTCCTAAATCCCTCAGTGGACCCTACATCCAACATACCATGTTCCTAAATCCCTCAGTGGACCCTGCATCCAATATACCATGTTCCTAAATCCCTCAGTGGACCCTGCATCTAACATACCATGTTCCTAAATCCCTCAGTGGACCCTGCATCCAACATACCATGTTCCTAAATCCCTCAGAGGATCCTGCATCCAACATACCATGTTCCTAAATCCCTCAGTGGACCCTGCATCCAATATACCATGTTCCTAAATCCCTCAGTGGACCCTGCATCCAACATACAATGTTCCTAAATCCCTCAGTGGACCCTACATCCAACATACCATGTTCCTAAATCCCTCAGTGGACCCTGCATCCAACATACCATGTCCCTAAATCCCTCAGTGGACCCTGCATCCAACATACCATGTTCCTTGATCCCTCAGTGGACCCTGCATCTAACATACCATGTTCCTAAATCCCTCAGTGGACCCTGCATCCAACATACCATGTTCCTAAATCCCTCAGTGGACCCTGCATCCAACATACCATGTTCCTAAATCCCTGTGGACCCTGCATCCAACATACCATGTTCCTAAATCCCTCAAGCGGACCCTGCATCCAACATACCATGTTCCTAAATCCCTCAGTGGACCCTGCATCCAACATGCCATGTTCCTAAATCCCTCAGTGGACCCTGCATCCAACATACCATGTTCCTAAATCCCTTAGTGGACCCTGCATCCAACATACCATGTTCCTAAATCCCTCAAGCGGACCCTGCATCCAACATACCATGTTCCTAAATCCCTCAAGCGGACCCTGCATCCAACATACCATGTTCCTAAATCCCTCAGTGGACCCTGCATCCAACATGCCATGTTCCTAAATCCCTCAGTGGACCCTGCATCCAACATACCATGTTCCTAAATCCCTCAGTGGACCCTGCATCCAACATACCATGTTCCTAAATCCCTCAGTGGACCCTGCATCCAACATACCATGTTCCTAAATCCCTCAGTGGACCCTGCATCCAACATACCATGTTCCTAAATCCCTCAGTGGACCCTGCATCCAACATACCATGTTCCTAAATCCCTCAGTGGACCCTACATCCAACATGCCATGTTCCTAAATCCCTCAGTGGACCCTGCATCCAACATACTATGTTCCTAAATCCCTCAGTGGACCCTGCATCCAACATACCATGTTCCTAAATCCCTCAGTGGACCCTGCATCCAACATACCATGTTCCTAAATCCCTCAGTGGACCCTGCATCCAACATACCATGTTCCTAAATCCCTTAGTGGACCCTGCATCCAACATACCATGTTCCTAAATCCCTCAGTGGACCCTGCATCCAACATACAATATTCCTTGATCCCTCAGTGGACCCTGCATCCAACATACAATATTCCTAAATCCCTGAGTGGACCGCGTGCTCGGTCCTCCTTTTTCTGTAGTCCACAATCATCTCCTTTGTCTTGATCACGTTGAGGGAGAGGTTGTTGTCCTGGCACCACACGGCCAGGTCTCCGACCTCCTCCCTATAGGCTGTCTCGTCGTTGTCGGTGATCAGGCCTACCACTGTTGTGTTATCGGCAAACTTGATGATCAAATCATATCAAACTTTATTTGTCACATGCGCCAAATACAACAAGTGTAGACTTTACCATGAAATGCTTACTTACAAGCCCTTAACTTCTTCGGGCTAGGGGGCAGTATTCGGAAGTTTGGATGAATGAGGTGCCCAAAGTAAACTGCCTGTTACTCAGGCCCAGAAGCTAGGATATGCATAGAATTGGTAGTATTGGATAGAAAACACTCTGAAGTTTCCAAAACCGTTAAAATAATGTCTATGAGTATAACAGAACTGATATGGCAGGTGAGAACCCGAAGACAATCCATCCAGATAAATGTTTTTCCAGCTCACCACTGATTACAATGGCTGGGAATGGGAATATAAAAGGAAGACCTCCCAGATTGCAGTTCCTAGGGCTTCCACTAGATGTCAACAGTCTTTAGAAAGAGTTTCAGGCTTGTTTTTTGAAAAATTTGCTAGAATTTGTAGTTTTTCTAAGTGGCTCCCATTTAGGCTGTAGTGTTTGTTGCGCGTTACGGTGAGGGCGTGCACTTCGTTATTTATCTCCGGTAATGGTCTCCGGTATTCTCCGTCTTAAATTTTATTGTTTATTTACATATTAGAGTACCTGAGGATTGATTAGGAACGTTGTTTGATATGTTTGGAAGAAGTTTATTGGTAACTTGCGGGATTCATTTGTATGCATTTTGAATGAGGGAAACCGGTGGATTACTGAGTCAAGCGCGCCAATGAAACTTATTTTTTGGGGATATAAAGAAGGACTTTATCGAACAAAAGGACCATTGTTATGTAGTGTGCTTTCGCCAGAAAGCCTTTTTGAAATCTGACAAAGCGGCTGGATTAACAAGAAGTTAAGCTTTTAACTGATGTATAACACTTCTATTTTCATGAATGTTTAATATTACGATTTTTGTCATTTGAATTTGGCGCTCTGCAATTTCACCGGATGTTGGCCAGGTGGGACGGTAGCGTCGCAATGATCCGCAAGAAGTTAACTCTTCTTGAACTGCATTGTTGGTTAAGAAAATATTTACCAAGTAGACTAAAATGAAAAGTAATAATAAAAAGTAACACAATAAGAATAACGAGGCCATATACAGGAGGCACCAGTACCGAGTCAGTGTGCGGGGGTACAAGTTAGTTGAGGTAATTTGTACATGTAGGTGGGGGTGAAGTGACTATGCATAGATAAGGGGGGGGTCAATGTAAATTGTCTGGTGGCAATTGTATTAATTATTCAGCAGTCTTATGGCTTGGGGGTTGAAGCTGTTGAGGAGCCTTTTGGTCCCAGACTTGGTGCTCCGGTATCGCTTGCCATGCGATAGCAGAGAAAACAGTCTATAACTTGGGTGACTGGAGTCTCGGACAATTCTATGGGCTTTCCTCTGACACCGCCTAGTATATAGGCCTTACATTCAGATGCCTAGCAGTCGCCATACCAGACGGTGATGCAACCGGTCAGGATGTTCTCGATGGTGCAGCTGTAGAACCTTTTAGGTATATGGGGACCCATGCCAAATCTTTTCAGTCTCCTGAGGGGAAAAAGGTTCTGCCGTGCCCTCTTCACAACTGTCTTGGTATGTTTGGACCATGAGAGTTCGTTGGTGATGTGGACACCAGGAAACATAAAACTCTCGACCCACTCCACTACAGCCCCGCCTTTTCCTGTAGGCCACGATCAGCTCCTTTGTCTTGCTCACATTGAGGGAGAGGTTGTTGTCCTGGTGATGGTGTTGGAGTCGTGCCTGGCCATGCAGTCATGCAGTTATGAATTAAATATTCTATGGCCACTGTCTGATTGTGTGTTATTCATCCAAAAGGTACTGGAACATCTCTCCCACCCCAATCCCAATTTACTGCCAACCTCTTTCCCCGAACACAAACAGTACGGATCAGCAACAAATGTGTGAAGAGTAAGCAGCATAAACAACCTCTATCGGGAGGAGTACCGCATACCCAATCCCGACTCTTGTCCCACTAACTCACACAGTGAGTATGATTCCATGCACACAATAATGTGATTATTGTGGATAGTCAGATGAATTGAATAGTTACATTAAAACGTTCACATACTTTGCAAGACGAACGATGTCCCTAATAATGCTGTTTACATGGACACATCTGAAATCAGGCTACCTGATGGGACTCTGATAAATGCAGGAAATCGGCAATCAAAACAAACGTTCTACTACAGGGATCATGTTATTTTTGGAAGCATATTTGATTCTGAGTTTGAACATATACAGTTTCTATGTGAAAACTACTTCTAAGACGTTCAGTTGTTCCGAACTCACTTCAGTGGCGCTAATGAGAGAGGCTCCTTGGCTGGTGCTGGCACATTCGCAGATCAAATACACCGCTGGAATGCTTACTTCGATTTTGACCTTACGCCGATCAAATCAAATGGCATTGGTCACATACACATGGTTAGCAGATTTGAATGCGAGTATAGAAAAAATGCTTCTGCTTCTAGTTCTGACAGTGCAGTAATATCTAACAAGTAATCTAACAGTTCCCCAACAACTACCTAATACACACAAATCTAAAAAGGTGAATGAGAATATGTACATATAAGTACATGGATGAGCGATAGGCAAGGTGCAATAGGTGGTATAAAATACAGTATATACATGTGATATGAGTAATGTAAGATATGTAAACATTTTTAAAGTGCCATTATTTAAAGTGCCATTGTATAAAGTGACTAGTGATTCATTTATTAAGATAAGCAGAGTAAGGTGTTTACATGACTATTGCCTACTGCCATAATCAGATTAATATCAAAGTATTACTGCGTATGTAAACTTACTCAGTGACTGATCAGTCTATGCTATGGATCACTAACAGAGTACACTCTTAGAAAAAAGGGTTCCAAAAGGGTACTCCTATGGGTACAGCCAGAGAACCCTTTTCAGGTTCTAGATATCCCCTTTTTTCCCCGAGTGTAGTGTAGCATAAGCAGCATAAAGTACAACCTGTGGGCTTCACAGCCAAACCCACTTTCTCACACACACACTCGCTCTCTCTGCCTCCTGTCAGTTACCCAGAAAAGCAGAAGATCAATAGAGGTCAGAGAGTGATGCTGTTACTCTGAGTGACCTCTTTATAGAGCTGTGTTTGTTGGGACCCTGGAGATGCTGAGCACACACACACACAAACACACACACACACACACAATGTAGTACAACTGAACAGAGATGAGGTTAGAGTGGAGATGAGAGTATCGAATCCCTTGAACCCTGTCAGGGATGTGGGTACACTATTTTCTTGGGAACTGCAAACTACTGTAGGATCAAATCCACATTCAATACAGTTAATGCTACATGTTGTTTACTCTGTGTGTGTGTGTGTGTGTGTGTGTGTGTGTGTGTGTGTGTGTGTGTGTGTGTGTGTGTGTGTGTGTGTGTGTGTGTGTGTGTGTGTGTGTGTGTGTGTGTGTGTGTGTGTGTGTGTGTGTGTGTGTGTGTGTGTGTGTGTGTGTGTGTGTGGTTCATACTCATGCTACTCGTGTTCATGGGTTGCTATAATGCTGATGTTGTAGAATCTACTGCAATGCATCACAATTAAATACATTAAATCATCTAAAAGGAAATGAAAAATGGGAAGTCAGTGGAAAGTGTGAACGTTCATTGCGAGTTCAACAATGAACAGAACAAGACTTTAGTTCTCGATAGATAATTAAGTATTTATTTCCAAAAGATTCAAGTTTTCTGTCAGCTACACATTTGCATTGTCCGTGTCCTGAGGCTAGTAAAACTTTCCCTGATAAACACAGTCATTCATTAAGGAGAGCTTCCTCCTGGGGAGAACTGAACAGAACTGTAGGCTGTGTCTCAAATGGCACCCTATTCCCTACAGGCTTTGGTCAAAAGTAGTGCACTATGAAAGGAATAGTGTGCAATTTGGGACACACCCTAAAGCTTACAGCTAAATCCCATTCACTGAAACATGTACAGTTTATCTCATTAAGAAGACTTCACCAGTGAAACAAACTAAGAGGCAAAGCCAACGTTCTCTGGGGAATTGGCAATGTTCAGTGCTTTCTGTTTCCTCTATTGTATCATCTATTTATAACAATCCCTCTATTTAAACATAAAACCCGAGGTGACCTAATTGGATGGATTTGATTGACAGATCATGGTAGGAACCATTATATTTCCAAGTTTCAGACACACAGAACCAAAGCCTAACACCTTTTATCCACCCTCCCATTTCACTACTTACTCTGCCACCTAATTGGGACCCCATTCCCTAACAGTGCACTACTTTTGACCAGGGCCAATAGGGATCTAGTCAAAAGTAGTGCACTATATATGGAATAGGGTGACATTTGGGACTTAACCTTCATATACAGTCGGCCCTTTTCCTTTTCATGCATCAATTAAATTGTACAGTGGAAATAGAAATAATAGTGGGTGTCATATAAGAGCTCTGAGAGAACATTTAGTGACTGCTAAATAATTGGGAAGAGTAGGTGTTTGATTGGAAGAGACTAGTAGCTCATTCTCCCAAAGGACAGGCGGGAATATGCCATGGCATATAATTAATAGTTGAATTTCTACAATTATTCTGGAGTGGAGCTCCAAGTTTTGGAAGGTATTGTTTAGACAAATACCTTCTCACCTTTTCAATATTTTAGTGTAATATTCAATTATACGGTTGACAGGGTCATTTCAAGTAACAGTTTTATTAGTTGAGAGCAAATACCGATGAGTTGACTCACAAATATTGAAACTGACACACAGGCCTACAAAGTTATAGCTCAATGAACGTTGTTCGTCTACCTTGCCATTCCTATAGCGCTAGATCTGCCAGATGAGCTCAGTCATTGACAAGTCAGAGTGTTATTTATGTCCATAGCATCATATTCCAAACGTTCTTTAATAACCTTGAAGAGACACTTGGGGATGTGTCCCGAATGGTACCTTGATCCATATATAATGCACTCCTTTTGACCAGAGCCCTCTATTAGAAATAGGTGGCCATTTTGGGACACATATTTGAATCATGACGCAGGTGGATTACATAGAGTACATACTGTATCACTAGTTACAGCCATTGATTTTGACAGGGTCGAGATGGATAAATGACCGTTTACATATCACTGCACTCCTCCAACATCTACTCTGAGAGAGATTGTTGTTACTGTTGTCCCGTTGACAATATTGATTATTGTTATTTTAATTATGTTAATATTGTAAATCTCCAAAGTAAGCTTTAGCAATATGTACGTTGTAACGTCATGCCAATAAAGCAAATTGAATTGAACTGAAAGGGAGAGAGAAAGGGAGAGAGAAAGAGGGAGGAAGGGGGAGAGAGAGCAAGAGAGAGAAGGGGAAAGATAGCGAGAGGGGGCGAAGAAGAGAGAGAAAGAGAATGAAAGAAAGTGAGAGCGAGGGAGAGAAAGAACAAGAGAGAGGGAGGGAGAAAGAGAACAATGACGGCGGGGACCATCTTTCAGGTGGAGTCTACTGCCTACTGTACATGCATACTGAACACAGGATGACCTCATTGTGGGGTTGACGTGGAGACCAAGGAGGAGGGGGGGTGGGTCATATTCCTACAACACACCTTAAAGAGCCACACACACATGCACACACACACACAACTCAGAGAGACACAAAAGCAACCAGCCCTTATCATGAAATACCCTCCTGCAAGCCACAATCAATACCCTGGATTCCCTGGGCACAGTAAAGTCCAAAGTTCTGAGAGAGGGAAACACAGAGAGAGAGAGTGAGAGAAACAGAGAGAGAAACAGAGAGAGAGGCAGAAACAACACACCTAAAAGAGACATAAAACCAAGTCTTTCTTTCATGAAATACCCTCCTATAACTGCAAGTCACAATCAATAACTTGTGCAATGTCCTGTAAACAGACATGGTTAAAATGACACTGTTGGCACATGTTACTGTAGCGTTGGAGTGTAGCGAGCCAGGACAGGAGTCTTCCTAAAGAAAACCATTTAAAACAATAAAACAACAGTAGTGAAATAGAGATAGGCTTTCTCATCAAAATGCCAGTCAGATACATTCTGTGCTACGGGACACAGCAAAGGCCCAAGACGACACAAACACGCAGACACACATGTACTCATACACTACATTCACAGAATTCTGTAAGGTGTGTTGACATGACACATGCTTCTTGATCATATCAGAGTCTATGTCCCGAATGGCACTGGTCATGTCCATGTAAATTTACCCATGAGCACCAACATGTGAAGTTCATAGGAGTATGTCAAATTGGATGTCAAAAAAACTAAGAGTCTATATTTTGGGGAAATGAAGGCAAACATTTTTAAACATTGTAATTAATGGCTTTGATTTCTGGTCCAACAGATGGTCTTAGAGAACATCTACCAGAAATACTATTTAAAAGGTATTAGAAATACTTCAACACACAATAATGTTGAAGTAAATACCTTTGTCAACTAATATCAACACGTGTATTTCGTTTTGGAGAAATGATTTGCCTTTTTTAAGTTTAAGGAACATTGCTTCCTGCCTTTTATTTTTGCCACCAAAAACTCACGTAGCTTGAAGATATTTTCTGATGTCTCTACCTCACCAGGAGGGAGGAAAAGGAAAGTTCACAGAAGTGACATGTAAAGGTAGACCTGCCAATTAGTTATAGCGTTTTTACAGATAAAAAATTATTCATAAAACATTTTATAAGTGATTAAAACGATTTAGTAACAGAATTACAAGTTAACAGAGTTACTGAAAAATCTGTAATGAAATTACAGCAATTTAATACGCTACAATGGGAAATCATAATAGTCACAAACCACAGTTGACCACCTGCTACTGTCCTCCCTTCCGCTGGCATACTGTTATGTTCAGCTGATAACTGATTTCTTTCTCTTTCTGTCGTCTGGCGGTCAAAGCGTGCGTGTTTAAACAATCTGGAAAACACCTCCCTCTCTCTGCCTCTATTATCTCTCTCCAGTTATGTTACATCTCCGGACTCTTACTGACACCTACCCATAAGCCCCCTCTCTTTCCATTTACTGTAACCAGCATCCGCACCCACTGAGCACCGACCGACACCGGACGTCCATGGACGTTGAAAAGTAGTTTACATTTTTGTCAGTCAGCCCTGGCCTTGATTTCAACGTCCACAGATGTCGTTTTTTGGGCCGGTCCAGACGGGCCTTGATTTCAACGTCCACAGATGTGGTTTTTTGGGCCGGTCCAGACGGGCCTTGATTTCAACGTCCACAGATGTGGTTTTTTGGGCCGGTCCAGACGGGCCTTGATTTCAACGTCCACAGATGTGTTTGTTTGCATTACACTTTTAAAGTGAACAATCGGATTCTCAGCATAATTCCATTATCGTGGAATGGCCACACCCTATTGCCTATATAATAGTGCTACTTTGGGCCAGAGCCCTACGGGCCCGGCAAAGGTAACTGAACTAAATGACTATCGCCCCGTAGCAGTAATTTCTGTCATCATGAAGTGCTTTGAGAAGCTAGTTTAAAGATCTTATCACCTCCACCTTACCTGACACCCTAGACCCACTTCAATTTACATACCACCCCAATAGATCCACAGATGATGCAATCGCAATCAATGTAGATATCCGGGTGGCCTTTCGATTAATTGTTCAGTATTCTTATGGCTTGGGGTTAGAAGCTGTTAAGGAGCCTTTTGGACCTAGACTTGACGCTCCGGTACCGCTTGCTGTGCTGTAGCAGAGAGAAAAGTCTAAGACTTGGGTGACTAGAGTCTTTTACAATTTTTTGGACCTTCCTGACACCACCTAGTATATAGGTCCTGGATGACAGGAAGCTTGGTCCCAGTGATGTTCTGGGCCGTACGCACTAACTTCTGTAGCACCTTACGGTCAAATGCCGTGATATTACCACTCAGGATGCTCTAAATGGTGCAGCTGTAGAACTTTTGAGGATCTGTGGACCCATGCCAAATCTTTTCAGTCTCCTGAAGGGGAAAAGGTGTTGTGGTGCACTCTTCATGACTGTCTTGGTGTGTTTGGATCATGATTGTTTGTTGGTGATGTGGACTCCAAGGAACTTGAAACTCTCGACCTGCTCCACTACAGCCCCATCAATGTTAATGGGGGCCTGTTCGGCCCTCCTTTTCCTGTAGTCCAGCATGGCAGATGTGTGCTGCCTACCATTACCACCTGGGGTGGCCCGTCAGGAAGTCCAGGATCCAGTTGCAGAGGGAGGTGTTTAGTCCCAGGATCCTTAGAAACTGATGAGCTTTGTGGGCACGATGGAGATGAATGCTGAGCTGTAGTCAATGAATAGCATTCTCACATACAGTGGGGAGAACAAGTATTTGATACACTGACAATTTTGCAGGTTTTCCTACTTACAAAGCATGTAGAGGTCTGTAATTTTTATCATAGGTACACTTCAACTGTGAGAGAAGGAATCTAAAACAAAAATCCAGAAAATCACATTGTATGATTTTTAAGTAATTAATTTGCATTTTATTGCATGACATAAGTATTTGATACATCAGAAAAGCAGAACTGAATATTTGGTACAGAAACCTTAGTTTGCAATTACAGAGATCATACGTTTCCTGTAGTTCTTGACCAGGTTTGCACACACTGCAGCAGGGATTTTGGCCCACTCCTCCATACAGACCTTCTCCAGATCCTTCAGGTTTCGGGGCTGTCGCTGGGCAATACGGACTTTCGGCTCCCTCCAAAGATTTTCTATTGGGTTCAGGTCTGGAGACTGGCTAGGCCACTCCAGGACCTTGAGATGCTTCTTACGGAGCCACTCCTTAGTTGCCCTGGCTGTGTGTTTCGGGTCGTTGTCATGCTGGAAGACCCAGCCACGACCCATCTTCAATGCTCTTACTGAGGGAAGGAGGTTGTTGGTCAAGATCTCGCGATACATGGCCCCATCCATCCTCCCTTCAATACGGTGCAGTCGTCCTGTCCCCTTTGCAGAAAAGCATCCCCAAAGAATGATGTTTCCACCTCCATGCTTCACGGTTGGGATGGTGTTCTTGGGGTTGTACTCATCCTTCTATTCCTCCAAACACGGCGAGTGGAGTTTAGAGCAAAAAGCTCTATTTTTGTCTCATCAGACCACATGACCTTCTCCCATTCCTCCTCTGGATCATCCAGATGGTCATTGGCAAACTTCAGACGGGCCTGGACATGCGCTGGCTTGAGCAGGGGGACCTTGCGTGCGCTGCAGGATTTTAATCCATGACGGCGTAGTGTGTTACTAATGGTTTTCTTTGAGACTGTGGTCCCAGCTCTCTTCAGGTCATTGACCAGGTCCTGCCGTGTAGTTCTGGGCTGATCCCTCACATTCCTCATGATCATTGATGCCCCACGAGGTGAGATCTTGCATGGAGCCCCAGACCGAGGGTGATTGACCGTCATCTTGAACTTCTTCCATTTTCTAATAATTGTGCCAACAGTTGTTGCCTTCTCACCAAGCTGCTTGGCTATTGTCCTGTAGCCCATCCCAGCCTTGTACAGGTCTACAATTTATCCCTGATGTCCTTACACAGCTCTCTGGTCTTGGCCATTGTGGAGAGGTTGGAGTCTGTTTGATTGAGTGTGTGGACAGGTGTCTTTTATACAGGTAACGAGTTCAAACAGGTGCAGTTAATACAGGTAATGAGTGGAGAACAGGAGGGCTTCTTAAAGAAAAACTAACAGGTCTGTGAGAGCCGGAATTCTTACTGGTTGGTAGGTGATCAAATACTTATGTCATGCAATAAAATGCAAATTAATTACTTAAAAATCATACAATGTGATTTTCTGGATTTTTGTTTTAGATTCCGTCTCTCACAGTTGAAGTGTACCTATGATAAAAATGACAGACCTCTACATGCTTTGTAAGTAGGAAAACCTGCAAAATCGGCAGTGTATCAAATACTTGTTCTCCCCACTGTAGGTGTTCCTTTTGTCCAGGTGGGAAAGGGCAGTGTGGAGTGCGATTGAGATTGCGTCATCTGTGGATCTGTTGGGGGGGGGGGGGGGGGGGGGGTTATGTGATGTGGAGTGGGTCTAGGGTTTCTGGGATGATGGTGTTGATGTGCGTCATGACCAGCCTTTCAAAGCACTTCATGGCTACCAACGTGAGTGCTACGGGGCGATAGTCATTTAGGCAGTTTACCTTCGCTTTTTTGGGCACAGGGACTATGGTGGTCTGCTTGAAACATGTAGGGATTGTAGACTCGGGAGAGGTTGAAAATGTCAGTGAAGACACTTGCCAGTTGGTCCGTGCATGCTCTGAGTAAACGTCCTGGTAATCCGTCTGGCCCCGCAGCCTTGTGAATGTTGACATGCTTAAAGGTCTTGCTCACATCAGCTACGGAGAGCTGATCACACAGTCGCCCGGAACAGCCGGTGATCTCATGCATGCTTCAGTGTTGCTTGCCTCAAAGCGATCATAAAAAGCATTTAGCTGTTCATTGACTATAGCTCAGCCTTCAACATCATAGTACCCTCCAAGCTCATCATTAAGCCCGGGGCCCTGCGTCTGAACCCTGCCCTATGCAACTAGGTCCTGGACTTCCTGACGGGCCGGCCCCAGGTGATGAAGGTAAAAAAACAACACCTCCACTACAGTAATTGTCAACAGAGGGGCCCCACAAGGGTACGTGCACAGCCCCCTCCTGTACTCCCTGTTCACCCATGACTGCGTGGCCACGCACGCCTCATGCTCAATCGTCAAGTTTGCAGATGACACAACAGTAGGCCTGATTACCAACAATGGCGAGACAGCCTACAGGGAGTAGGTGAGGGCCCTGGTGGAGTGATGCCAGGAAAATAACCTCTCCCTCAAAGTCAACAAAACAAAGGTGCTGATCATGCACTTCAGGAGACAACAGAGAGATCACCTCCCTAATCACATCAATGGGACCGCAGTGGAGAAGGTGAAAAGCTTAAAGTTCCTCGGCGTACACATCACTGACAGTCTGAAATGGTTCACCCACACAGAGCCTCAGGAGGCTGAAGAAATTCGGATTGGCCCCTAAAACTTTTACAGATGTACAATTGAGAGTATCCTGTCGGGCTGTATCACAGCCTGGTACGGCAACTGCACCGCCTGCAATCATCAAGGACATCAACCACCCGAGGCACGGCCTGTACACTCCGACATCATCCAGCTTCTATCTCAAGGGCCTCAGAATGTTAAATTGCGATCACTAGTCGGCTACCACCCAGTTACTCAACACTGCACCTTAGAGGCTGCTGCCCTATGTACATAGACATGGAATCACTGGTCACTTTAATCATGTTTACATACTGTTTTACTCATTTCATATGTATATACTGTATTTTAGTCAATGCCACTCAGACATTGTTAGCCCTAATATTTACGTGTTTCTTAATTCCATTCTTTTACTTTTAGATTTGTGTGTATTGTTGTGAATTGTTAGATACTACCGCACTGTTGGAGCTAGGAACACAAGCATTTCCCTACATCCGCAATAACATCTGCTAAATATGTGTATGTGACCAATAAAATCTGATTTGAATAGGGTGCCATTTTGGTACGCATCCTCAGTCTTCGATGCATTTTACTGAACACTGGGGGATCCATATGACAAAAGCCTGTTTGGGAATCAGCTACAAACTCAGCTTTCAAGGGAATCTGCTACAAACACCTTAACCTAACGTAGCAGGCACAAAATAAACGCCTGAGCGGAGTTGGCACATTCGGTTTTCAGGAGAAAAGGAAGCTAAATTGAATTAGCTGTATCCTTGAAAACCGGATGCATCCGGTTGTTGGCAACTCCGTTAAGGGTGCAAACACCTAGACACATACCCATCTCTTTAATCATTTCTGATAGGTACGCTGGGTTTCATGTCTTCCTTTCACCGCATATGAACTCTATATTCACTCATCATGTCACAGAGAGTGAGAGAGAGCAATGAGTGTCGAGAAATAGAGATAGAAAACGAGAGAGGTAAGAAACAGAGATAAAGAGGTAAAGGGAGAGATAAACAGAGCGAAAGATAAAGAAGAAAGAGAAAAAATGCAAAGAGACCGAGAGAGGGTGTCTCTCATAATGACAGCCAGGCAGGTCTGTTTGTCTGAGTCAGAATTGATGCGAGTGTCAGAAGGTACAGTTGAAGTCGGAAGTTTACATACACTTAGGTTTGGAGTCAATAAAACTCGTTTTTCAACCACTCCACAAATTTCTTGTTAACAAACAATAGTTTTGGCAAGTCAGTTAGGACATCTACTTTGTGCATGACACAAGTAATTTTTTCAACAATTGTTTACAGACAGATTATTCCACTTATAATTCACTATATCACAATTCCATTGGGTCAGAAGTTTACATACAGTAAGTTGACTATGCCTTTAAACAGCTTGGAAAATTCCAGAAAATGATGTCATGGCTCTAGAAGCTTCTGATAGGCTAATTGACATAATTTGAGTCAATTGGAGGTGTAGCTGTGGATGTATTTCAAGGCCTACCTTCAAACTCAGTGCCTCTTTGCTTGACATCATGGGAAAATCAAAAGAAATCAGCCAAGACCTCAGAAAAACATCCTCCACAAGTCCATTCACCCATTCATTCTTGGGAGTAATATCCAAACGCCTGAAGGTACCACGTTCATCTGTACAAACAATAGTATGCAAGTATAAACACCATGGGACCACGCAGCCGTCATACCACTCAGGAAGGAGACGCGTTCTGTCTCCTAGAGATGAATGTACTTTGGTGCAAAAAGTGCAAATCAATACAAGAACAACACAAAGGACCTTGTGAAGACCCTGGAGGAAACAGGTACAAACCTATCTATATCCACAGTAAAAAAAAGTCCTATATCGACATAACCTGAATGGCCGCTCAGCAAGGAAGAAGCCACTACTCCAAAACCGCCATAAAAAAAGCCAAACTACGGTTTGCAACTGCACATGGGGACAAAGATCGTACTTTTTGGAGAAATGTCCTCTGGTCTGATGAAACAAAAATAGAACCGTTTGGCCATAATGAAAATCGTTATGTTTGGAGGAAAAGGGGGAGGCTTGCAAGCTAAAGAACACCATCCCAACCGTGAAGCACGGGGTGGCAGCATCATGTTGCTTTTGCTGCAGGAGGGACTGGTTTACTTCACAAAATAGATGGCATCATGAGGTAGGAAAATTATGTGGATATATTGAAGCAACATCTCAAGACATCAGTCAGGAAGTTAAAGCTTGGTCGCAAATGGGTCTTCCAAATGGACAATGACCCCAAGCATACTTCCAAAGTTGTGGCAACATGGCTTAAGGACAACAAAGTCAAGGTATTGGAGTGGCCATCACAAAGCCCTGACCTCAATCCCATAGAACATTTGTGAGCAGAACTGAAAAAGTGTGTGCGAGAAAGGAGGCCTACAAACCTGACTCAGTTACACCAGCTCTGTCAGGAGGAATGGGCCAAAATTCACCCAACTTATTGTGGGAAGCTTGTGGAAGGCTACCCGAAACATTTGACCCAAGTTAAACAATTTAAAGGCAATGCTACCAAATACTAATTGAGTGTATGTAAACTTCTGACCCACTGGGAATGTGATGAAAGAAATAGAATCTGAAATATATCATTCTCTCTCTTATTATTCTGACATTTCACATTCTAAAATAAAGTGGTGATCCTAACTGACCTAAAACAGGGAATTCTTACGAGGATTAAATGTCAGGAATTGTGAAAAACTGTATTTGGCTAAGGTCTATGTAAACTTCCGACTTCAACTCTATGTTAGTGTACAGAGCTATAGTCACTATGCTAGCAGGGAGCAGTGATTTGAGTGTACAGCGCTATAGTCACTACACTAACAGTCAGAATTGTTTTTTAGCGCTACACTAGCAAGGAGCAGTGATGTGAGTGTACATTTCAATAGTCACTACGCTAGCAGTCAGAATTGTTGTGAGTGTACAGCGCTACAGTCGCTACGCTAGCAGTCAGAATGTATGTGAGTGTACAGCGCTATAGTCACTACGTCATCAGGGAGCAGTGATGTCAGTGTACAGCGCTATACCTGCTACGTCATCAGGGAGCAGTAATGTCAGTGTACAGCGCTATACCTGCTACGTCATCAGGGAGCAGTGATGTCAGTGTACAGCGCTATAGTCGCTACACTAACAGAGAGCAGTGATGTCAGTGTACAGCGCTATACCTGCTACGTCATCAGGGAGCAGTGATGTCAGTGTACAGCGCTATAGTCGCTACACTAACAGAGAGCAGTGATGTCAGTGTACAGCGCTATAGTCGCTACACTAACAGAGAGCAGTGATGTCAGTGTACAGCGCTATAGTCGCTACACTAACAGAGAGCAGTGATGTCAGTGTACAGCGCTATAGTCGCTACACTAACAGAGAGCAGTGATGTCAGTGTACAGCGCTATAGTCGCGGCACTAACAGAGAGCAGTGATGTCAGTGTACAGCGCTATACCTGCTACGTCATCAGGGAGCAGTGATGTCAGTGTACAGCGCTATAGTCGCTACACTAACAGAGAGCAGTGATGTCAGTGTACAGCGCTATAGTCGCTACACTAACAGAGAGCAGTGATGTCAGTGTACAGCGCTATAGTCGCTACACTAACAGAGAGCAGTGATGTCAGTGTACAGCGCTATAGTCGCTACACTAACAGAGAGCAGTGATGTCAGTGTACAGCGCTATAGTCGCTACACTAACAGAGAGCAGTGATGTCAGTGTACAGCGCTATAGTCGCTACACTAACAGAGAGCAGTGATGTCAGTGTACAGCGCTATAGTCGCGGCACTAACAGAGAGCAGTGATGTCAGTGGACTGCACTATAGTCGCTACATTAGCAATCAGAATTGATGTGAGTCTACAGGTCTATAGTCGCTGCACTAGCACGGAGCAGTGATGTCAGTGTACAGCGATATAGTTGCTACGCTAGCACGGAGCAGTGACGTAAGTCTATAGTGCTATAGTCGCTACGCTAGCAGGGAGCAGTTGTGCCAGTGCTATAATATCTAGGCTAGCAGTCAGAATTTATGTGAGTGTACAGAGCTATAGTCGCTACGCTAGCAGGGAGCAGGGATGTGAGTCTACAGCGCTATAGTCTCTACGCTAGCAGTTAGAATTGATGTAAGTTGTAGCAGTGATGTGACTGTACAGCGCTTGAGTCGCTACGCTAGCAGGGAGCAGTGATGTTAGTGTACAGAGCTATAGTTGCTAAGCTAACAGTAAGAATTGTTGTGAGTGTACAGAGCTATAGTTGCTAAGCTAACAGTGAGAATTGTTGTGAGTGTACAGAGCTATAGTCGCTAAGCTAACAGTGATAATTGTTGTGAGTGTACAGCTCTATAGTCACTACGCTAGCAGGGAGCAGTGACGTGAGTTTACAGGTCAATTGTCGCCACACCAGCAGGGAGCAGTGATGTGAGTTTATAGCTCTATAGCCACTACGCTAGCAGGGAGCAGTGATGTGAGTTTACAGCTCTATAGTCACGCTAGCAGGGAGCAGTGATGTAAGTTTAAAGCTCTATAGTCACGTTAGCAGGGAGCAGTGATGTGAGTTTACAGCTCTATAGTCACGCTAGCAGGAGAGCAGTTATGTGAGTTTACAGCTCTATAGTCACGTTAGCAGGGAGCAGTGATGTGAGTTTACAGCTCTATAGTCACGCTAGCAGGGAGCAGTTATGTGAGTTTATAGCTCTATAGTCACGCTAGCAGGGAGCAGTGATGTGAGTTTACAGCTCTATAGTCACGCTAGCAGGGAGCAGTGATGTGAGTTTATAGCTCTATAGTCACGCTAGCAGGGAGCAGTGATGTGAGTTTACAGCTCTATAGTCACGTTAGCAGGGAGCAGTGATGTGAGTTTACAGCTCTATAGTCACGCTAGCAGGGAGCAGTGATGTGAGTTTATAGCTCTATAGTCACGCTAGCAGGGAGCAGTTATGTGAGTTTACAGCTCTATAGTCACGCTAGCAGGAGAGCAGTTATGTGAGTTTACAGCTCTATAGTCACGTTAGCAGGGAGCAGTGATGTGAGTTTACAGCTCTATAGTCACGCTAGCAGGGAGCAGTGATGTGAGTTTACAGCTCTATAGTCACGCTAGCAGGGAGCAGTGATGTGAGTTTATAGCTCTATAGTCACGCTAGCAGGGAGCAGTTATGTGAGTTTACAGCTCTATAGTCACGTTAGCAGGGAGCAGTGATGTGAGTTTACAGCTCTATAGTCACGCTAGCAGGGAGCAGTGATGTGAGTTTACAGCTCTATAGTCACGCTAGCAGGGAGCAGTGATGTGAGTTTATAGCTCTATAGTCACGCTAGCAGGGAGCAGTGATGTGAGTTTATAGCTCTATAGTCACGCTAGCAGGGAGCAGTGATGTGAGTGTACAGAGCTATAGACGCTACATTAGCAGCTGTCCACTGTGCTGGCTGGCTGGCTGGCCTGGGCCACTCTTTGATACTAGCCAGCACTGATTAACATGCAGTGTGTGTGTGTGTGTGTGTGTGTGTGTGTGTGTGTGTGTGTGTGTGTGTGTGTGTGTGTGTGTGTGTGTGTGTGTGTGTGTGTGTGTGTGTGTGTGTGTGTGTGTGTGTGTGTGTGTGTGTGGCGCTATATTCGCAGCTCAGTGGAAAGGACGACCTGATCAGAATTTTGTGACACACCTGCATGAGGACACACACACACACTGTGCATGTACAACCACCACACACAGATATACATACTTGCACACACGCTCAAGCATTGCTCTCTGTCTCTCGTTCTGTCTTTCTACGTCTCTCTCTATCTGTATCACTTTCTCTCGCTCTCTCTCTTTCTCTCGCTCTCTCTTAACCTCCCACAAAAACATGTCCCGACGCAACACAACACACACTCAGTTTTGTTACCGCAGATGGTGTGTGTGTGTGTGTGGAGGAGCCTCGGGAGAAACAGTCTGTGTTTGTGCGGCGTCGGTGTCTCCCCAGCATCTGAGGGTTAATCTCCCCATCTGACCCTCTAATTAGATATGACTCTACCGTCTACACAACCAGCAGGACTGACTCTTCTAGCTGGGATATCATACCAACACAGTCTAGAGAAAGAGCCAATGTGTCCCAAATGGCACCATATCCGCGACATAGGGTTCCACTTGGGATGCAGCAAGCATGACTGACTCTTCTAGCGGGGATATCATACCAACATGATGGGGTGTGGTAGGCACAACTGTCGTTATAGTAACTCAGACTGATACATTTAAAGGGGAATTCCACCAGAATAAAACCAGTGATTATGCTGCTACCGACTGGGCACAGACGTCATTTTGATTTAATTTTGGTTGAGTTGTCAACAAAACATTTCACCATGTCATTGGATTTAGTTAAAAAGTTGGGTGAAAATTCATCACATTGAATTGTTTGGTTGAAATGGCATTGAAACGATGTTGATTCAACCAGCTTTGCCCAGTGGGAAGTCTATATGCACTACTGAAGAATGTTATCTGTAGCTGTATACCTGTGGTAGTCAATACTGTCATCAACTCAGACTGATACACAACATTCAAACAGACACCAATGAAAACCAGAAGACAACAGATCCCGACGGACATGCAAAACTTCACACACACTTAAATCAATACCCCTTCAGGCAGATGCCTTGCAGCAATTATCTCTGTATTCTGCACATCTGCACGTTCCAACTCAGCTAGGCTATCGATAAAGTGTCATCATGGAGGTGAAGCCTATATACTGTACGATAGCACCCCCATTAACTCCCTACACAAACAGAAAGGTAGCTAGGTACAGTACAACACTCTCCAGCCAAACAGACATATAGATGCAGTACACTATTTTAATGTGATCGAACGGTAGAACAGGCAATGATCTCAAGTCAAACATTACTGTAGCAGGTGAAATGCAATGATCATTTTGTGCTGAATGATTGCAACGATCATTTTGTGCTGAATGATTGCAACAATCATTTTGTGATGAATGATTGCAATGATCATTTTGTGATGAAGGATGAGTGAGATGATTTACATCGTTTTACCTAATAATGTATCCTTCCGTTCTATTAGACTACGTCTCACTTTTAATAGTGCTTTTGTCTATAAAAACAAAGCATTATTGCTTCTCTTCAGTGAACATTTGTGCCGCTTGAAACCTCCAAGCGCAGTGTCGGTGTGTTACCTCAGTTTACCCCGACCGCTTTTACCTAGAGCTCCACAGAATGATATTGCCCACTTTGTGCTGCCTGTAAACCCGTCCGGACCTTTCAGAAACATCTCTCTCTTTCTAATCATAGGGGGGCGGATGCATACGACCAGGACATGCATGCTTGGTAGCCAGGGAAAGTATGCGACAAGACAACCATTACTGGCTACCGTATAATGATATTTTCCAATCGCTACATTTACAAAGAGTGGGTTTCGTTCTACAATCTTGCAGGCAGATCGAATCTGTGATGATGATCGTTATCCGGCAGAAAGGGGTGCGCTGTCTGTGCGCTTTCTGTATTTCCCAATTCAATTCAGGGAGAGGTTCTTGTAATTTACATACATGTATAACCTAGTTTTTTATATTTAATAGTATGCGCTTTCATGTAGGCTATTTGATCAATCTAAGTTTCTACATTGAAACCAAAGCATAGCCTTATGATGCTGATAAATTGCAGGCTTGCAGCAAAACATGCGTGTCCCATTCAATGCCATGCACAGGTGAAATATGCTAGTTGAAATGATTCATGCACTAACCTCAAACAGCGGTCCAATTTTATTTTTCTCCAGATACGACTGAATTCTTGACTGCTGTTGAGACGCCATGAAGAAACTATACGTCTTGCATTAAACGTTAATGATTTGAAAATAAACGATGGGCCAATCCCATACATTAATTAAAATAGGTAGCCAATACGAGAGTCGAATTCAAACACCTTTAGGAACTACAACTGTAGCCAAGTGCACACAGAGAGAGATTACCGCACCAGATATACTGTAGGGGCGTCAAGAGCGGTGGGTTTGCTTCACCGCACCGCGCGTAGTGGAAAGTAGCAAGTGGAATGTAGAAGGTACTCTCGTGCTGCGCTTCGCTCTACTTGGTTTACTACACAGTAGCCCCGGACCATGCTCAGCGCGACGCTTGAGTGGCTCCCTAGCGACCGCTTCATGCTCCAAGCCAATGGCAAAGATAGTTACTTGACAGTGATTAAAGATCTTTCGCTCATTGGCTGAGAGTGGTATCAGTGGATGAGAGGGTCCCTCCTCCAGATTGTTAACCCATCTCGCTGTATTGAAAGGTCCGGACGGAAGACAGATGTGAGAAACTGGACAGTGCGGTTTTTCGCGCAGCTGCACGGACTGTAGGCTAGGGCTAGGCCTACACTAGTGTGCTTGTTCGAAGTTTGGCCGGGGCATGATTCGCATAGTTAGTTCGTAAAATGCGCTGGTGCGCACTCCTCCTGTCCTGTAACCTATAAATGTTTTGCACATGCTTATGCATACGTGGGAAACAGATGTCACCAGCCTAACTGCTTGCCAATGCCATGCATCTTTGTGTGGGTGGACTGAGATCCTTGGAAGACTGTGTTGTTTGTGGTGAGACTTTGTGTTTGAAATAATAGGGTGTCATTTGGGACAGCCTCTGCCTGGTCCATGTTGGGCTGGCGATGAGAAAACTGGTGATCTGTGGTCTACGAAGAAGAATTCATCCTGGGATGTCTGCTGCAGACTGCATTGACAGAGACAGAGAAACAGACAGACAGAGTGTGTTTGTGGGGGAAACAGAGTGATACCATTACAGAAAAAACACGTGAATTTCACATGTGAACACGTGATCTTGTGTGATCTCATGTGAAGTTAATGTGATAACATGTGACAATATGTAAAGCAACATGTGAAAACATAAAACTACGTGACAACATTTTAGCACGTGAGAACACGATCTCGTGAAATGGAATGCAAAATGTCAATATGTGATATCATGACACTACACGTGACATTTGAGCACATGTGAAAACCCAGTTGTCAAATGTAATTTAGAATATTTTACTTTGTAAGGCATAATTGACATTCATTAAATTTACACAGTCATGGTCCCCTGCAGGTTTTGTCTAGTTCCCGTTTTGTTCCAGGGGCGTCTGCAAGGACGTACTTAGAATGTTATGTCATGGTTCCCTGGAGGCTTTTGTCTAGTTGCGGTGAAAATATGGTAAATCAAAAACTAGTTAATGCATTTTTTACAGCAACATTTTGCTGTTAATGGACAGTATTGCTGTAATTTGGGAATGAACCACTCTGGAGATTTGAACTCACAACCTCTTGGTTGCTAGCTACTGGAAGTTCCTGCTGTGCCACCAGGTCTGTGGATATTATGGAGATTGGCAAGAATACATTTATTTTTTTAAATGTATTAAATTTTTTTACCCCCTTTTCGTGGTATCCAATTGGTAGTTACATTCTTGTCCCATTGCTGCAACTCCCGTATGGACTCGGGAGAGGGGAAGGTCGAGAGCCATGCATCCTCCGAAACACAACCCAACCAAGCCACACTGCTTCTTAAAACACTGCTCGCTTAACCCAGACGTACCAATGTGTCAGAGGAAACACCGTACACCTGGCAACCGTGTCAGCGTGCATTTCACCAGGCCCGCCACAGGAGTCGCTAGGGCACGATGGGACCAGAACATCCCTGACGGCTAAACCCTACCCTAACGACACTGGGCCAATTGTGCGCCAACCCATGGGTCTCCCGGCTGTGACAGAGCCTGGACTCGAACACATACTCTCTAGTAGCACAGCGAGGCAGTGCCTTAGACCACTGCGCCACTCGGGAGGCTCAAGGATACATTTCTGCACTTCACCTAAAGTTGCAGGAAAAATAAAGTAAATGTGCACAACAACTTGAAGGTGTTTTTATTTTTTTACTTTTACCCCTTTTTCGTGGTATCCAATCGGTAGTTACAGTCTAGTCCCATCTCTGCAACTCCCATACGGACTCGGGACAGGCGAAGGTCGAGAGCCATGCATCCTCCGAAACACAACCCTGCCAAGCCGCACAGCTTCTTGACACACTGCTCGCTTAACCCGGAAGCCAGCCGCAACAATGTGTCGGAGGAAATACCGTACAACTGGCGACAGACGTCAGCTTGCAGGCACCCGGCCCGCTACAAGGAGTCAGTAGAGTGCGATGGTACAAGGACATCCCGGCCGGACAAACTCTCCCCTAGTCCGGACGACGCTGGGCCAATTGTGTGCCGCCTCATGGGTCTCCCGGTCTGTAGTGACGCCTCAAGTACTGCGAAGCTGACATTCCTTTAATCTGACACCAAATAACCATAAAATTATTCATTTATAGCTAGCAGTGATGGGCATTCAGGCTCTTTTCAGTGAGCCGGCTCGTTCGGCTCAGCTCACCAAAAAGAGCCATCTCTTTTGGCTCCCAAACGGCTCTTTAAAAAAAATATGTTTTGTATTTTTACAAGTCAAACAGTTTGCAATAGTTTGACTATGATTGGTGTTCAAACAATTCTAATTAAATGATTAAATGAAATCATACTCTACCTTAACCACAATGTATTTAAAAATGCATTGGTTTGTTATGAAAAAGAATGCTATTAAACATTTGCATTTAAAGTCTAACTTTTTCATGTATATAAACAAAGTGCGTATAAATTATATTCCATTCTCTGGAACTTTCTGTCCATTGATGAACATAGGGTGTCCATCAACTCTGTCACATGTCCTGTGGTTACATTTGCTTCTCTCTGGCGGCTGGCTGTGATTTGCTGCAGTCCCTTATACAGGAGTATGATTTTTGAGGCTGTCACACAGCTGAAAAGAGACAACAGTAACTTATTAGTTCAGGTTCATGTTTTGTCTAATGATACTAAATTCAGCATAAAAAGGAACGTCCCTTTTTCAGGACCCTGTCTTTCAAAGATAATTCATAAAAATCCAAATAACTTCACAGATCTTCATTGTAAAGGATTTAAAACTGTTTTCCATGCTTGTTCAATGAACCAATAACAATTAATGAACATGTACCTGTGGAACGATCATTAAGACACTAACAGCTTACAGACGGTAGGCAATTAAGGTCACAGTTATGAAAACTTAGGACACTGAAGAGGCCTTTCTACTGACTCGGAAAAACACAGAAAAGAAAGATGTCCAGGGTCCCTGCTCATCTGCGTGAACGTGCCTTAGGCATGCTGCAAGGAGGCATGAGGACTGCAAATGTGGCCAGGGCAATAAATTGCAATGTCCATACTGTGAGACGCCTAAGACAGCGTTACAGGGAGACAGAGCTGACAGATGATCGTCCTCGCAGTGGCAGACCATGTGTATCAACACCTGCACAGGATCGGTACATCCGAACATCACACCTGCGGGACAGGTACAGGATGGCAACAACAACTACCCGAGTTACACCAGGAACGCACAATCCCCCCATCAGTGCTCAGACTGTCCGCAATAGGCTGAGAGAGGCTGGACTGAGGGCTTGTAGGCCTGTTGTAAGGCAGGTCCTCACCAGACATCACCGGCAACAACGTCACCTATGGGCACAAACCTACCGTTGCTGGACAGGACAGGACTGACAAAAAGTGCTCTTCACTGACGAGTCGTGGTTTTGTCTCACCAGGGGTGATGGTCGGATTCACGTTTATCGTCAAAAGAATGAGCGTTACACCGAGGCCTGTACTCTGGAGCGATTTGGAGGTGAAGGGTCCGTCATGGTCTGGGGCGGTGTGTCACAGCATCATCGGACTGAGCTTGTTGTCATTGCAGGCAATCTCAACGCTGTGCGTTACAGGGAAGAAATCCTCCTCCCTCATGTGGTACCCTTCCTGCAGGCTCATCCTGACATGACCCTCCAGCATGACAATGCCACCAGCCATACTGCTCATTCTGTGTGATTTCCTGAAAGACAGGAATGTCAGTGTTCTGCCATGGCCAGCAAAGAGCCCGGATCTCAATCCCATTGAGCACGTCTGGAACCTGTTGGATCGGAGGGTGAGGGCTAAGGCCATTCCCGCCAGAAATATCCGGGAACTTGCAGGTGCCTTGGTGGAAGAGTGGGGTAATATCTCACAATAAGAACTGGCAAATCTTGTGCAGTCCATGAGGAGGGGATGCACTGCAGTACTTAATGCAGCTGGTGGCCACACCAGATACTGACTGTTACTTTTGATTTTGACCCCCCCTTTGTTCAGGGACAGATTATTCCATTTTTGTTAGTCACATGTCTGTGGAACTTGTCCAGTTTATGTCTCAGTTGTTGAATCTTGTTATGTTCATACAAATATTTACACATTTTAAGTTTGCTGAAAATAAACGCAGTTGACAGTGAGAGGACGTTTTTATTTAGCTGAGTTTACATTCTCATCCACTGCTCCAATACATATATAAACTGGATTAAATAATGATCTAGTAATAACTGCTTACTGTACCTCTCTCCACTGATCTCCACAGTGACCTGCTCAAAGGGTTCCAGGACTCTGCACACCACCTCCACCACCTCCTATTCCTCTTGGGTCAGAGCATCAACAGGTCATTGACAATGGCCAGGGTAGAGATGATGGCATTCTTTGACTCAAGAAACTGCTTCAACATATAAAATGTTGAATTCCACCCTGTAGTGTAGCCTTGTTTAGACCTCAGCTCAGGCATCCCCATCTGGCATTGTGTAGACTTTGGTTTTTCAGCACCTACTGTGCTCTTGTGGAAGTATTCCACAGCTGCTTTCACTTTGTCCACTGTGGGCTTCATCACCTTCAGAGCATCTCTTACAAATCAGGTTCATTGTGTAGGCAAGACATGGATGATGGGTCCATTTTAACATTTTCATGGCTTTGTTTATGTTAGCTGCATTGTCGTTAACACAAAATACCACTTTTCCATCTACTTGCCATTCTCTGGCCACTCTCAACAGTTCCTCTGCCAAGTTCTCTGAGGTGTGTCTGTCGCTGAACTCAAAGCAGTCCAGAAGACAGCTAGACATCGAAAAATCTTCAATGAAGTGACATGTAACCGACATGTAAGAAGTGGTTACCCTTGATGCCCAGCAGTCAGTGGTAAGGCAAACTGCAGTAGCTTTTTGGACTCTTTCCCTCACTGAAGCCTGTGTGCTCTTGTACAGTTGTGGAATAAGTGATTTTGAAAGGGTTTTCCTACTTGGATTTGTGTACATTGGATTTAGACTATTGCTATAATTTCTAAAACCTCTGTCCTCCACGATCGAAAATGGCTGGAAATCGGTGGCAATCATTTTACCCAATGCAATATCAATTTGGCCTTGTTTTGCTACAGACATAGACTTTGGCATAAACTGGTCCATAGAAGACTGCACTGCTGTGGGTCGCAGAGTAGGCCTACTTGACTGAGTGGATGCCTCCACCACTATCACTAGCAGGCCCGCTAGTTTCTCGAAGCTCTGCTACAGCTAGCTTCACAGTTGGGTGCACAGTTCGCATATGCCGGTGTAGGTTGTGCGTCGAACCAGCTTTATATGAGATTTTGTTTTGGCAAATTCTACACTGCTCTAACATTGTCTACATTATTAAAATGCATCCGAATGCTACTGTGCTTCCGACTCATTTTCCAGCTGTTGTCTTCACAGCTGTCCTTCCTCTCTCTCCCCGGCTGCTAAGTGTGTGACTGTGAGTGAGTTGGCTCGGTCCTCCCTCACGCATCTTTGGTTCATTGGTTGACACTTCGTGTCTGATTGACATGAACAACAGGTGAGGCTGTTAGTCTGAGCAGACAGTCAGAACAAATGTGTGCGCTTGAGCATTTAGGCCTGTACTTTTTTTTTCATTCTTTAAAATAGTTAATTCTATTCATTTAAATCTTTTGATTATTCATATCTTAGTTTTTTTGTATTTTTATAAATAGAATTGGCTCACAACATTCACCTACAAGAAAAGGCTCTTAGAGCCGACTCTTTCGCAAACGACCCATCACTAAGAGCTAGTAACCATGTAATTGTACTACTCACTTTCCTACCAGACCATCAGGTCACTGAGTGTAATTGATTAGCTACAGTAACTCACTGTGAATTTTACAATAATCCACTTGTAACTACTGTATACTGAACAAAAGTATAAACGCAACGTGCAACAATTTCTAAGATTTTACTGAGTTACAGTTCATATATATATAAGGAAATCAGTCAATTGAAATAAATTCGTTCAATAGGCCCTAATCTATGGACTTCACATCACTGGGATTACAGATCTGCATCTGTTGGTCACAGGTAGTTTTAAAAAACGGTAGGGGTGTGGATCAGAAAACCAGTCAGTATCTGGTGTGACCACCATTTGCCTCATGCAGTGCAACACATCTCATCCGCATAGAGTTGATCAGGCTGTTGATTGTGAAATGTTGTCCCACACCTCTTCAGTGGCTGTGCACAGTTGCTGGATATTGGTGGGAACTGGAACACGATGTGGTACACGTCGATCCAGAGTATTCCAAACATGCTCAATGGGTGACATGTCTGGTGTGTATGCAGGCCATGGAAGAACTGGGACATTTTCAGCTTCCAGGAATTGTGTATAGATCCTTGCGACATGGTGCTGTGCATTATCATGCTGAAACATGTGGTGATGGCGACAGATGAATGGCACGACAATGGGATTCAGGGTCTCGTCACGGTATATCTGTGCATTTAAATACCCATCATTAAAATGCAGTTCTATTCATTGTCCGTAGTTTATCCTTGCCCATACCATAACCCCACAACCATCATTCAGCCACTCTGTTCACAACATTGACATCAGCAAACAGCTCGCCCACATGACCCCATACACGCTGTCTGCCATCTGACCGGTACAGTTGAAACGGGGATTCATACGTGAAGAGCACAGTTCTCCATCGTGCCAGTGGCCATCGAAGGTGACATTTGCCCACTGAAGTCGGTTACGATACCGAACTGCAGTCAGGTCAAGATACAGGTGAGGACTACGAGCACGCATTTGTTAAAATAGCCAGACTGGCTGGTCTCAGATGATCCTGCAGGTGAAGAAGCTGGATGTGGAGGTCCTGGGCTGGCATGGTTGTGTGGCCAGTTGGACGTACTGACAAATTCTCTGGCAATAGCTCTGGTGGACATTCCTACAGTCAGCATGCCAATTGCACTCTCCCTCAAAACTTGAGACATCTTTGACATTGTGTTGTGTGACAAAACTGCACGTTTTAGAGAGGCCTTTTATTGTTCCCAGCACAAGGTGAAGCTGTGTAATGATCATGCTGTTTAATCAGCTTCTTGATATGCCACACCTGCCAGGTGGATGGATTATTTTAGCAAAGGATAAATGCTCACTAACAGGGATGTAAACAAATTTGTGCACAACATTAGAGACAATTTTTGGGATCTTTTATTTCATCTCATGGAACATGGTGCATTTGTATTTTTGTTCAGTATAGTTGACAATAAATGATTGAAAATTAAACATGAACTTCCTGTGAACCAGCTGCCATTGAGCTACTGGAAAATGTACAGTAACCTCTTAATAGTGCAGCTCTTGATTGTCACAAGTTCTTATTAAAAAACTGCAGTACTGACAATGTCAAAAGAGGTGCTCTACTTTAAACAACATAATGATAAAACCACTTCAACTGCTACAACATTTCCAGTGACGGTTGGCACAAATATATTTTAGACCATGCCCCCAAATATGCTAATGAGCCCCCACCAGCACATTGCCTGCACCTATGTTTCAAAGTGCAGTAACATTGTACCTAATGCTACATTCGTAACCAAGTGGGAAGTGGGAAAAATCCACTTGAGCGGCCTGGTAATTACTAGAGGGAAATTAGTATCATTTTGGAGGTGAAACTGCGTTAGAGCTGTCAAATCCACAACCGTCTCCCGTCATTATATCTGAAGTGGAAATAGCCATTGGCTGTACGGAGCTCCATTAAGAGGAATCCCATGTAGCCTTGTTCACTATTTGGAACATTGGAATGTGATATGTAATCTACACCGAAATAAGGCTGATAGAAATTCTTATTATTTGCTCTAATGATTTTCAATTTGAGTGTCATTATATCTAATAAGCCTACACAGCTTCTAACTAGAGTAGGAGGGCTGTGGCTTTGTGACAATGACCACACGAGCAGCTGCTCACCCATTTGACAGCTCTAACGCAGTTACACCTGCGATACCACCAAAACACCAGCTACGCAGGTGTCGGCTTTCACGTGTTTATGCTTGATCTGATTTAATCTAGGCCTTAATGTTGTGTCCCTGAGCACTGTTACTTTTTAGTTGGTGTTGTCAGATAGTCACACAATTATTGATTTGATTAGTAAAGTATAGGAATGTATTCTTGGCAATAAATCTGTGACCGATCTCTGTCATGGCCACAGACCTGGTGGCGAAGCAGGAAATTCATGTTGCTGACATCTAAGAGGTAATTCAACTCCCGGGTGTGGTAGCGTCCCAAGTGCGCCAACCAATGCTGAGGTCAATTCCATTTACGTTCCAGTCAATTCAAAAAGTAAACCAAATTATAATTCTTAACTTTCCGCTATTGAAATAATTGAATTTGAATTTCTGTGTACTTCCTGAATATAGTTCATTGTTGTGTATTTACTGAGAAAATACAGTGCGGCTGTAGAAATACATTAACTTATGTTTCCACTGTTTTCACCGCAACTCAGTAGCCGGTAACTTACCATAAAATGACAGTGATTTTTAAAAACAGTTTGTGCCATAACCGCATCTAAAGTATCCTATAGGTTTAAATGTAATTGCAAATGAGGCATGCCAAGTTAATTTGCAGGACGTATCAAAAAGTACCCAAATGCATTGAGATTGAAAGTAAATATATAGTAAAACACTAATACAGTAAGTATCCTATTACTGTAGTAATGTACTGTATAACTATCATAAACTATCAGAAATATAATAGTTTTCCTTAAATGTGTATAAATGTGAATAAAGCTGAAATTTACTTTGAAGTCCAAAGTGTAGGAATACAGGTGAAATCAACTACTGGTGGTGTAGCAGAAAGATCGGAATGCCGTGAATCAAGAGGTTGTGAATTCAAATCTTAGATAAGGACATGTTGAATAATGATTAATGTCTAAATAAACATACACAATGTAGTCATGTATGTCAAAGTGTGTTAAATATGCAAGTTGAAAACACTGTTAAAAGCACTGTGTGTATCACAATGACACATTTTTGTTTGCAGGGCATCACCTGTGAAATTTCATGTGACAATTGAAATCCACACGTGAAAGGTTGTGAAAATCCACGTGAAATGTCATCACATGTGAAGTGCTCCAAAAACAGCATGTGGTTTTTCCATAAGGGTAGACAGACAGGGATGTAGAGAGAGCACTTGCTAAGCGAACCACCTGCAAAGACAGAACAGCTATGACAGTGCCGTATTGCAATACCTCTTTACAAGTCTTAAGACGTTCTTATACGTTAGGCTGCATCCTACCTTCGTCTAATTACTTATGTTCGATTAGACTTTTTTATTAGTGATTCTTATACTGCAGCGTTGAGGGAGCTAGCCTAGCACGCATGCATTTCACTCCACCTTTCACACATGCTGTAAACTGTGTACGTGACAAGTCAAATTTGATTTGATTTCCACAGCAATCTGCAAGTAGAGACAAAGTGTAAAATACAATCCTTCAGGATGTCTCCTTTAAATGGGTTTAATTGAAATTAATGACTACAGTATAACATTGTATATTTAAAAGTAATACAGAGAAAATTGGTTTAAAAACGAGAGAAATTACATTGTGTATATGGCAACTATGGCGGGTCAGTCTCATAATATGAAAATAAATTACAGTAATTTTCAGTCAAACAAACAAACATGGCTATTGGTGTTCATCTTTTTTTACAGTTGCATCTTTACATTTCTCTTTCTTCTCATGTGTTTTCTCTTCAACACATTATACGCTGCTATATGGCAAACAGACACCTTCATTATACAATATTAGAAAAGGTACTTATTTCAAACATGTTTACAGTAAGAAATTGAGAGATATATGGGGACAGCTGTCAAACAGAAGGCCGAGTCCCAAATGGCACCCTATTTCATATTACAGTGCACTACTTTTGACCAGGCCCCATAGGTCTCTAAATAGGGAATAGGGTGCCATTTGGAATGTATACAAGCTCATCTATACAGTTTGATATCCCATGTTTGTATAGTCCAGTAATTAACCAACTCTATAATGTTGTTACCAATATAGCAATGATACTGTAAGTAATACCTAAATACAGAATAATACTTAGCTCCTGAGTACTGGCAATATACAATATTTAAGTATATTTATATATATTTCATAGCTCTACTTACATAAGCTTGGAGTGCTGTTTTAATACTGATGGTTCATGTAGGAACCTCTTCATATCAGGGGGGGTCACTTCATATGTGTATAGATGATCATGTTTATATCTGTAATATACCATCATTAAGGCACAGAGACTGCAGAATGGAAAACACACGAGCTACACTGCACCGTTTAGTGGTCACTTACTAATCTTTCGGTGCGTCTCAATCCACTTTACTTGTGATCCCTTCCCTCCTCCACTCCACTCGCTCGGGAAAGCTCCCTCGGGGAAACGTCATAGATACGTCACTCCAAGTGAAGGGAGGAAGCAAAGGTGCTGATTTAGATTGGAATGCAGCCTTTGACTCTAGAGAAGGTATGAAACTAGAGTGTCTACAAGGCTACATGGTAGTGTTCAAGGTGTCATACCTGCATATCTACACGTCATTTTACAGTATCGCTATGATCAATGTTACAACAACATTCACATGGTTATCAACATAGCCATAAATGCATTATCTGGAATGAGCAAGTTGGAGAGAAAGGAAAGGAAAATAAATGACTGCGCAAATGGGGCACAGCAATATTGCCCCACAACTCATATAATCTCATTCAATTTTCACACCATATCCAAACAAATATCAAACAATATCAGTCAGGTCATGGAATGGTCATTTCCTGAACTTTGTGATAACAAAACAGCTCATTTTCATTCCATTATAGTTATTTGCAGAAAGAAAGAACATTGATGGATAGGCTACATTCCATTTCAGTTGGCTGGTTTGACGTCAGCCTCAAGGCACCAATCTCAGGCTCTGTTGTTGTTCCATTATAAACACTGTTAATGTTAAATGAGATGCAATGTAGCTGGACACAAGACACATATATAAATCCATTTTAAAATCAGCTATAAAGTACAGCACAATAGCGGAGAGAAAAATAGAGCATTAAAAATTCACTATTTACAAATTGTGAACCCACTGAGCCCACTGTTGAGTGACTGAGTGTGGGCATTTTGAAAAGGCAAGCTGGCTGTAGATGAGAGAAAATGTTCTGTTTCCAGGTCTATGTCCCATATGGCACCCTATACCCTATATAGTGCACTACTTTGGACCAGAGGCCTATTGGAACCCACGGAACTCACGAGTGTGAGCATTTTGGGCCCTGGTCCAAAGTAGTTCACTAAATAGAGAATAGGGCGCCATTTGGGACACACTCCCAGGTTGATTCTTCAGTGGTAGAAAGAGAGAAGTCTTCTAAGGAATGGAGTCAGGAAGAAGGGTGAGCAGAACTTCGCTGGACTGGACAGCTCCGTACAGGAACTAGGGAATTAGGAATCACCCTCTGGGGGTGGAGGCTGGCATAGCTTATACAGTCTGGTGGAGAAAACACACGTATATACAATTAGGAAAGGGGCTCACTGTTTGCTGCAGTTAGAGATTAAGGTGTACACATAGCATGGCATAGACAGACGCACACACATACACACACCCACCCCCACGACCCACACACACACCCCCACCCCCCAGACCCACACATACACACACCCACCCCCACCCCCCAGACCCACACACACACAGCGTTCTTAGTTCTGCACCCATTCAGCCATGAGGCAATGCGAGTGCCTGCCTTCAAAATGCACATTAATACAAATGTCCTGTTTCTTACTGTAAGTTCTCAAACCGTAGAATGCTAAGACAACACAACAAGCTGCCCTAGCCTCACCGCAATTCTCCATCAGTAATCAACCTTCTCACAGACCTGTCTCAAAGCCGCACAGACTGCGTCCCAAATGGCGCCCTATTCCCTATTTAGTGCACTACTTTTGACCAGAGCCCTATGTATATGTAGGGAATAGGGTGCCGTTTGGCAAGCACCCTCAGAGCGTCTAAGGAGCAGTCACTAACGCCGCACCTATTATGACAAACCCAGTGAGAGCGCAGAAATTTCCCCCGCGGCCAGCACAGCTCAACACTAATCATAACCTCACTTAATTGCATTTGTCAATCCCACTAAAAGGTTCAAAAGGGCTGCATGTCACAAAAGGATATGTCAAAGCCAATTGACTGTGACAGCCCCTATCCCCTATTCATATCTATCATCGACTCTGCAGGGGGGCTGGGTGGGAGAGGCTGCCGTTTTCTGTTGTTGCTTGTCCTAAGATATGCACACACTCATAGAAACAATACAACACATGCACATATCAACACACAAACATGCATAAAAGCAATCTAGCACTTGAACAGTAGCACTATACAGTAGCACAGTATTCACACAGTATTCACACCCCTTGACTTTTTCCACATTTTGTTTTGTTACACTCTGAGTTTAAAATTGATTACTTTTTTATTTTATTTTATTGGTCACTGGCCTACACACAAAGTGTAATTATTTTTGGGCGATTTAAAAAAAATTATGAATTAGAAATGAAAAGCTGAAATGTGTTGAGTCAATAAATATTCAACCCCTTTGTTATGGCAAGCCTAAATAATTTGTAAAAATGTGCTTAACAAGTCACATAATACGTTGCATGGACTCGCTCTGTGTGCAATAATAATGTTTAACATGATTTTTGAATGACTATCTCATCTCTGTACCCCACACATACAATTATTTGTAAGGTCCCTCAGTCGAGCAGTGAATTCCAAACACAGATTCAACCACAAAGACCAGGGAGGTTTTCCAATGCTTCGCAAAGAAGGGCACCTATAGGTAGATGAGTAAAAAAATATACAAAAATAATAATAATTATTTTGAGCATGGTGAAGTTATTAATTACAGTTAATACACCCAGTCAATACAAGGATACAGGCATCCTTCCTAACTCAGTTGCCAGAGAGGAAGGAAACCACTCAGGGATTTCACCATGAGGCCAATGGTGACTTTCAAACAGTTACAGAGTTTAATGGCTGTGATAGGAGAAAACTGAGGATGGATCAACAACATTGTAGTTACTCGACAATACTAACCTAATTGACAAAGGGAAAAGAAGGAAGCCTGTAAATACTAAAACTATTCTAAAACATGCATCTTGTTTACAAGGCACTCAAGTAATACTGCAAAAAATGTCCTGAATAAAAAGTGTTATGTTTGGGCCAAATCCAATACAACACATTACCGAGTACCACTCTCCATATTTTCAAGCATAGTGGTGGCTGCATCATGTTATGGGTATGCTTGTAATCGTTAAGGGCTGGTGAGTTTTTCGGGATAAAAAAAAACAGAATAGAGCTAAGCACAGGCAAAATCCAAGAGGAAAACCTGGTTCAGTCTGCTTTCCACCCAACACTGGGAGATGAATACACCTTTCAGCAGGACAACAACCTAAAACACAAGGCCAAATCTACACTTGAGTTGCTTACCAAGAAGACAGTGAATGTTCCGTGGCCGACAGTGGCCGAGTTACACTTTTGACTTAAATCTACTTGAAAATCTATGGCATATCCTGAAAATAGTTGTCGAGCAATGATTCACAACCAATTTGACAGAACTTAAAGAACTTTGGAAAGAATAATGGTCAAATGTTGCACAATCCAGGTGTGGAAAGCTCTTAGAGACTTACTTATGTAAATAAGATATTTCTGTATTTCATTTGAAATAAATTTGCAAACATTTCTAAAAACCTGTTTTCACTTTGTCATTATGGGGTATTGTGTGAAAATGGGTCAGAAAATATATATTTAGTGAATTTTGAATTCAGGCATATGTCAAGGGGTATGAATACTTTCTGAAGACACCGTATCATTAAGCTATTCTGTGGTGTTGTGTCTAGTAGCATGTGGATGAGGTGAAGCTCTATAAGCTTCCCTTGGTGCAGATTACTACTCTATGGTGTTGTGTAGGTGTGGATAGGGTAGGGGGGCTTCAGCTTACCTAGGTACAGAGGACGGAGTGCGGTCTCTCACTCCCAGGTTCTTGGCTGAATTCTGAACTCTCGCCCCCTGAAAGACATAACAGAATCATCAATTCCAGCAAGCCATTAGGTAGACATAGATATACTGTATGCTTGCAGGATAGCATGCCCTCTTTGCACAGAGGAAGGCCTAAACACTGTGGGTTTGCTTCTGCAATTGACCATAGTTTTATCATCCAATTATATTTTGGCTTGCAAGATAGCATGCTCCCTATTGAGTGTTTTGAGTGTATTAAAGGGAACTTAAGGCAAGAACTAAGTGCTGTCCTCTTAACCTACAGGGTTGGGGTCAATTCCATTTCAATTCCAGTCAATTCAGAAAGTAAACCAAATTTCAGTTTCACATTTTCCTCATTGAAAAGCATTAAAAATAATTGGCATTTCAATGTATTTCCTGAATTGACTGTAATTTTAATTAGGATGTTAACCACAACCTTGTTAAAGAAATATCACAACACTTGACACTTTAGACAAGGCATAGTTACTAACTAAACTCAGCAAAAAAAGAAACGTCCTCTCACTGTCAACTGCGTTTATTTTCAGCAAACTGAACGTGTAAATATTTGTATGAACATAACATAGATTCAATAACTGAGACGTAAACTGAACAAGTTCCACAGACATGTGACTAACAGAAATTGAATAATGTGTCCCTGAACAAAGGGAGGGGGGGTCAAAAGTAACAGTCAGTATCTGGTGTGGCCACCAGCTGCATTAAGTACTGCAGTGCATCTCCTCCTCATGGACTGCACCAGATTTGCCAGTTCTTGCTGTGAGATGTTACCCCACTCTTCCACCAAGGCACCTGCAAGTTCCCGGATATTTCTGAGGGGAATGGCCCTAGCCCTCACCCTCCGATCCAACAGGTCCCAGACGTGCTCATTAGGATTGAGATCCGGGCTCTTCGCTGGCCATGGCAGAACACTGACATTCCTGTCTTGCAGGAAATCACACACAGAATGAGCAGTATGGCTGGTATGGCTGTTACTTTTTAGTTGGTGTTGTCAGATAGTCACACAATTATTGATTTGATTAGTAAAGTATAGGAATGTATTCTTGGCAATAAATCTGTGACCGATCTCTGTCATGGCCACAGACCTGGTGGCGAAGCAGGAAATTCATGTTGCTGACATCTAAGAGGTAATTCAACTCCCGGGTGTGGTAGCGTCCCAAGTGCGCCAACCAATGCTGAGGTCAATTCCATTTACGTTCCAGTCAATTCAAAAAGTAAACCAAATTATAATTCTTAACTTTCCGCTATTGAAATAATTGAATTTGAATTTCTGTGTACTTCCTGAATATAGTTCATTGTTGTGTATTTACTGAGAAAATACAGTGCGGCTGTAGAAATACATTAACTTATGTTTCCACTGTTTTCACCGCAACTCAGTAGCCGGTAACTTACCATAAAATGACAGTGATTTTTAAAAACAGTTTGTGCCATAACCGCATCTAAAGTATCCTATAGGTTTAAATGTAATTGCAAATGAGGCATGCCAAGTTAATTTGCAGGACGTATCAAAAAGTACCCAAATGCATTGAGATTGAAAGTAAATATATAGTAAAACACTAATACAGTAAGTATCCTATTACTGTAGTAATGTACTGTATAACTATCATAAACTATCAGAAATATAATAGTTTTCCTTAAATGTGTATAAATGTGAATAAAGCTGAAATTTACTTTGAAGTCCAAAGTGTAGGAATACAGGTGAAATCAACTACTGGTGGTGTAGCAGAAAGATCGGAATGCCGTGAATCAAGAGGTTGTGAATTCAAATCTTAGATAAGGACATGTTGAATAATGATTAATGTCTAAATAAACATACACAATGTAGTCATGTATGTCAAAGTGTGTTAAATATGCAAGTTGAAAACACTGTTAAAAGCACTGTGTGTATCACAATGACACATTTTTGTTTGCAGGGCATCACCTGTGAAATTTCATGTGACAATTGAAATCCACACGTGAAAGGTTGTGAAAATCCACGTGAAATGTCATCACATGTGAAGTGCTCCAAAAACAGCATGTGGTTTTTCCATAAGGGTAGACAGACAGGGATGTAGAGAGAGCACTTGCTAAGCGAACCACCTGCAAAGACAGAACAGCTATGACAGTGCCGTATTGCAATACCTCTTTACAAGTCTTAAGACGTTCTTATACGTTAGGCTGCATCCTACCTTCGTCTAATTACTTATGTTCGATTAGACTTTTTTATTAGTGATTCTTATACTGCAGCGTTGAGGGAGCTAGCCTAGCACGCATGCATTTCACTCCACCTTTCACACATGCTGTAAACTGTGTACGTGACAAGTCAAATTTGATTTGATTTCCACAGCAATCTGCAAGTAGAGACAAAGTGTAAAATACAATCCTTCAGGATGTCTCCTTTAAATGGGTTTAATTGAAATTAATGACTACAGTATAACATTGTATATTTAAAAGTAATACAGAGAAAATTGGTTTAAAAACGAGAGAAATTACATTGTGTATATGGCAACTATGGCGGGTCAGTCTCATAATATGAAAATAAATTACAGTAATTTTCAGTCAAACAAACAAACATGGCTATTGGTGTTCATCTTTTTTTACAGTTGCATCTTTACATTTCTCTTTCTTCTCATGTGTTTTCTCTTCAACACATTATACGCTGCTATATGGCAAACAGACACCTTCATTATACAATATTAGAAAAGGTACTTATTTCAAACATGTTTACAGTAAGAAATTGAGAGATATATGGGGACAGCTGTCAAACAGAAGGCCGAGTCCCAAATGGCACCCTATTTCATATTACAGTGCACTACTTTTGACCAGGCCCCATAGGTCTCTAAATAGGGAATAGGGTGCCATTTGGAATGTATACAAGCTCATCTATACAGTTTGATATCCCATGTTTGTATAGTCCAGTAATTAACCAACTCTATAATGTTGTTACCAATATAGCAATGATACTGTAAGTAATACCTAAATACAGAATAATACTTAGCTCCTGAGTACTGGCAATATACAATATTTAAGTATATTTATATATATTTCATAGCTCTACTTACATAAGCTTGGAGTGCTGTTTTAATACTGATGGTTCATGTAGGAACCTCTTCATATCAGGGGGGGTCACTTCATATGTGTATAGATGATCATGTTTATATCTGTAATATACCATCATTAAGGCACAGAGACTGCAGAATGGAAAACACACGAGCTACACTGCACCGTTTAGTGGTCACTTACTAATCTTTCGGTGCGTCTCAATCCACTTTACTTGTGATCCCTTCCCTCCTCCACTCCACTCGCTCGGGAAAGCTCCCTCGGGGAAACGTCATAGATACGTCACTCCAAGTGAAGGGAGGAAGCAAAGGTGCTGATTTAGATTGGAATGCAGCCTTTGACTCTAGAGAAGGTATGAAACTAGAGTGTCTACAAGGCTACATGGTAGTGTTCAAGGTGTCATACCTGCATATCTACACGTCATTTTACAGTATCGCTATGATCAATGTTACAACAACATTCACATGGTTATCAACATAGCCATAAATGCATTATCTGGAATGAGCAAGTTGGAGAGAAAGGAAAGGAAAATAAATGACTGCGCAAATGGGGCACAGCAATATTGCCCCACAACTCATATAATCTCATTCAATTTTCACACCATATCCAAACAAATATCAAACAATATCAGTCAGGTCATGGAATGGTCATTTCCTGAACTTTGTGATAACAAAACAGCTCATTTTCATTCCATTATAGTTATTTGCAGAAAGAAAGAACATTGATGGATAGGCTACATTCCATTTCAGTTGGCTGGTTTGACGTCAGCCTCAAGGCACCAATCTCAGGCTCTGTTGTTGTTCCATTATAAACACTGTTAATGTTAAATGAGATGCAATGTAGCTGGACACAAGACACATATATAAATCCATTTTAAAATCAGCTATAAAGTACAGCACAATAGCGGAGAGAAAAATAGAGCATTAAAAATTCACTATTTACAAATTGTGAACCCACTGAGCCCACTGTTGAGTGACTGAGTGTGGGCATTTTGAAAAGGCAAGCTGGCTGTAGATGAGAGAAAATGTTCTGTTTCCAGGTCTATGTCCCATATGGCACCCTATACCCTATATAGTGCACTACTTTGGACCAGAGGCCTATTGGAACCCACGGAACTCACGAGTGTGAGCATTTTGGGCCCTGGTCCAAAGTAGTTCACTAAATAGAGAATAGGGCGCCATTTGGGACACACTCCCAGGTTGATTCTTCAGTGGTAGAAAGAGAGAAGTCTTCTAAGGAATGGAGTCAGGAAGAAGGGTGAGCAGAACTTCGCTGGACTGGACAGCTCCGTACAGGAACTAGGGAATTAGGAATCACCCTCTGGGGGTGGAGGCTGGCATAGCTTATACAGTCTGGTGGAGAAAACACACGTATATACAATTAGGAAAGGGGCTCACTGTTTGCTGCAGTTAGAGATTAAGGTGTACACATAGCATGGCATAGACAGACGCACACACATACACACACCCACCCCCACGACCCACACACACACCCCCACCCCCCAGACCCACACACACACAGCGTTCTTAGTTCTGCACCCATTCAGCCATGAGGCAATGCGAGTGCCTGCCTTCAAAATGCACATTAATACAAATGTCCTGTTTCTTACTGTAAGTTCTCAAACCGTAGAATGCTAAGACAACACAACAAGCTGCCCTAGCCTCACCGCAATTCTCCATCAGTAATCAACCTTCTCACAGACCTGTCTCAAAGCCGCACAGACTGCGTCCCAAATGGCGCCCTATTCCCTATTTAGTGCACTACTTTTGACCAGAGCCCTATGTATATGTAGGGAATAGGGTGCCGTTTGGCAAGCACCCTCAGAGCGTCTAAGGAGCAGTCACTAACGCCGCACCTATTATGACAAACCCAGTGAGAGCGCAGAAATTTCCCCCGCGGCCAGCACAGCTCAACACTAATCATAACCTCACTTAATTGCATTTGTCAATCCCACTAAAAGGTTCAAAAGGGCTGCATGTCACAAAAGGATATGTCAAAGCCAATTGACTGTGACAGCCCCTATCCCCTATTCATATCTATCATCGACTCTGCAGGGGGGCTGGGTGGGAGAGGCTGCCGTTTTCTGTTGTTGCTTGTCCTAAGATATGCACACACTCATAGAAACAATACAACACATGCACATATCAACACACAAACATGCATAAAAGCAATCTAGCACTTGAACAGTAGCACTATACAGTAGCACAGTATTCACACAGTATTCACACCCCTTGACTTTTTCCACATTTTGTTTTGTTACACTCTGAGTTTAAAATTGATTACTTTTTTATTTTATTTTATTGGTCACTGGCCTACACACAAAGTGGAATTATTTTTGGGCGATTTAAAAAAAATTATGAATTAGAAATGAAAAGCTGAAATGTGTTGAGTCAATAAATATTCAACCCCTTTGTTATGGCAAGCCTAAATAATTTGTAAAAATGTGCTTAACAAGTCACATAATACGTTGCATGGACTCGCTCTGTGTGCAATAATAATGTTTAACATGATTTTTGAATGACTATCTCATCTCTGTACCCCACACATACAATTATTTGTAAGGTCCCTCAGTCGAGCAGTGAATTCCAAACACAGATTCAACCACAAAGACCAGGGAGGTTTTCCAATGCTTCGCAAAGAAGGGCACCTATAGGTAGATGAGTAAAAAAATATACAAAAATAATAATAATTATTTTGAGCATGGTGAAGTTATTAATTACAGTTAATACACCCAGTCAATACAAGGATACAGGCATCCTTCCTAACTCAGTTGCCAGAGAGGAAGGAAACCACTCAGGGATTTCACCATGAGGCCAATGGTGACTTTCAAACAGTTACAGAGTTTAATGGCTGTGATAGGAGAAAACTGAGGATGGATCAACAACATTGTAGTTACTCGACAATACTAACCTAATTGACAAAGGGAAAAGAAGGAAGCCTGTAAATACTAAAACTATTCTAAAACATGCATCTTGTTTACAAGGCACTCAAGTAATACTGCAAAAAATGTCCTGAATAAAAAGTGTTATGTTTGGGCCAAATCCAATACAACACATTACCGAGTACCACTCTCCATATTTTCAAGCATAGTGGTGGCTGCATCATGTTATGGGTATGCTTGTAATCGTTAAGGGCTGGTGAGTTTTTCGGGATAAAAAAAAACAGAATAGAGCTAAGCACAGGCAAAATCCAAGAGGAAAACCTGGTTCAGTCTGCTTTCCACCCAACACTGGGAGATGAATACACCTTTCAGCAGGACAACAACCTAAAACACAAGGCCAAATCTACACTTGAGTTGCTTACCAAGAAGACAGTGAATGTTCCGTGGCCGACAGTGGCCGAGTTACACTTTTGACTTAAATCTACTTGAAAATCTATGGCATATCCTGAAAATAGTTGTCGAGCAATGATTCACAACCAATTTGACAGAACTTAAAGAACTTTGGAAAGAATAATGGTCAAATGTTGCACAATCCAGGTGTGGAAAGCTCTTAGAGACTTACTTATGTAAATAAGATATTTCTGTATTTCATTTGAAATAAATTTGCAAACATTTCTAAAAACCTGTTTTCACTTTGTCATTATGGGGTATTGTGTGAAAATGGGTCAGAAAATATATATTTAGTGAATTTTGAATTCAGGCATATGTCAAGGGGTATGAATACTTTCTGAAGACACCGTATCATTAAGCTATTCTGTGGTGTTGTGTCTAGTAGCATGTGGATGAGGTGAAGCTCTATAAGCTTCCCTTGGTGCAGATTACTACTCTATGGTGTTGTGTAGGTGTGGATAGGGTAGGGGGGCTTCAGCTTACCTAGGTACAGAGGACGGAGTGCGGTCTCTCACTCCCAGGTTCTTGGCTGAATTC
Source organism: Salvelinus alpinus (assembly GCF_045679555.1). NCBI lineage: Eukaryota > Metazoa > Chordata > Actinopteri > Salmoniformes > Salmonidae > Salvelinus > Salvelinus alpinus. The sequence continues at coordinate 28,656,665 of NC_092095.1, read as the reverse complement.
TGAACTCTCGCCCCCTGAAAGACATAACAGAATCATCAATTCCAGCAAGCCATTAGGTAGACATAGATATACTGTATGCTTGCAGGATAGCATGCCCTCTTTGCACAGAGGAAGGCCTAAACACTGTGGGTTTGCTTCTGCAATTGACCATAGTTTTATCATCCAATTATATTTTGGCTTGCAAGATAGCATGCTCCCTATTGAGTGTTTTGAGTGTATTAAAGGGAACTTAAGGCAAGAACTAAGTGCTGTCCTCTTAACCTACAGGGTTGGGGTCAATTCCATTTCAATTCCAGTCAATTCAGAAAGTAAACCAAATTTCAGTTTCACATTTTCCTCATTGAAAAGCATAAAAAATAATTGGAATTTCAATGTATTTCCTGAATTGACTGTAATTTTAATTAGGATGTTAACCACAACCTTGTTAAAGAAATATCACAACACTTGACACTTTAGACAAGGCATAGTTACTAACTAAACTCAGCAAAAAAAGAAACGTCCTCTCACTGTCAACTGCGTTTATTTTCAGCAAACTGAACGTGTAAATATTTGTATGAACATAACATAGATTCAATAACTGAGACGTAAACTGAACAAGTTCCACAGACATGTGACTAACAGAAATTGAATAATGTGTCCCTGAACAAAGGGAGGGGGGGTCAAAAGTAACAGTCAGTATCTGGTGTGGCCACCAGCTGCATTAAGTACTGCAGTGCATCTCCTCCTCATGGACTGCACCAGATTTGCCAGTTCTTGCTGTGAGATGTTACCCCACTCTTCCACCAAGGCACCTGCAAGTTCCCGGATATTTCTGAGGGGAATGGCCCTAGCCCTCACCCTCCGATCCAACAGGTCCCAGACGTGCTCATTAGGATTGAGATCCGGGCTCTTCGCTGGCCATGGCAGAACACTGACATTCCTGTCTTGCAGGAAATCACACACAGAATGAGCAGTATGGCTGGTATGGCTGTTACTTTTTAGTTGGTGTTGTCAGATAGTCACACAATTATTGATTTGATTAGTAAAGTATAGGAATGTATTCTTGGCAATAAATCTGTGACCGATCTCTGTCATGGCCACAGACCTGGTGGCGAAGCAGGAAATTCATGTTGCTGACATCTAAGAGGTAATTCAACTCCCGGGTGTGGTAGCGTCCCAAGTGCGCCAACCAATGCTGAGGTCAATTCCATTTACGTTCCAGTCAATTCAAAAAGTAAACCAAATTATAATTCTTAACTTTCCGCTATTGAAATAATTGAATTTGAATTTCTGTGTACTTCCTGAATATAGTTCATTGTTGTGTATTTACTGAGAAAATACAGTGCGGCTGTAGAAATACATTAACTTATGTTTCCACTGTTTTCACCGCAACTCAGTAGCCGGTAACTTACCATAAAATGACAGTGATTTTTAAAAACAGTTTGTGCCATAACCGCATCTAAAGTATCCTATAGGTTTAAATGTAATTGCAAATGAGGCATGCCAAGTTAATTTGCAGGACGTATCAAAAAGTACCCAAATGCATTGAGATTGAAAGTAAATATATAGTAAAACACTAATACAGTAAGTATCCTATTACTGTAGTAATGTACTGTATAACTATCATAAACTATCAGAAATATAATAGTTTTCCTTAAATGTGTATAAATGTGAATAAAGCTGAAATTTACTTTGAAGTCCAAAGTGTAGGAATACAGGTGAAATCAACTACTGGTGGTGTAGCAGAAAGATCGGAATGCCGTGAATCAAGAGGTTGTGAATTCAAATCTTAGATAAGGACATGTTGAATAATGATTAATGTCTAAATAAACATACACAATGTAGTCATGTATGTCAAAGTGTGTTAAATATGCAAGTTGAAAACACTGTTAAAAGCACTGTGTGTATCACAATGACACATTTTTGTTTGCAGGGCATCACCTGTGAAATTTCATGTGACAATTGAAATCCACACGTGAAAGGTTGTGAAAATCCACGTGAAATGTCATCACATGTGAAGTGCTCCAAAAACAGCATGTGGTTTTTCCATAAGGGTAGACAGACAGGGATGTAGAGAGAGCACTTGCTAAGCGAACCACCTGCAAAGACAGAACAGCTATGACAGTGCCGTATTGCAATACCTCTTTACAAGTCTTAAGACGTTCTTATACGTTAGGCTGCATCCTACCTTCGTCTAATTACTTATGTTCGATTAGACTTTTTTATTAGTGATTCTTATACTGCAGCGTTGAGGGAGCTAGCCTAGCACGCATGCATTTCACTCCACCTTTCACACATGCTGTAAACTGTGTACGTGACAAGTCAAATTTGATTTGATTTCCACAGCAATCTGCAAGTAGAGACAAAGTGTAAAATACAATCCTTCAGGATGTCTCCTTTAAATGGGTTTAATTGAAATTAATGACTACAGTATAACATTGTATATTTAAAAGTAATACAGAGAAAATTGGTTTAAAAACGAGAGAAATTACATTGTGTATATGGCAACTATGGCGGGTCAGTCTCATAATATGAAAATAAATTACAGTAATTTTCAGTCAAACAAACAAACATGGCTATTGGTGTTCATCTTTTTTTACAGTTGCATCTTTACATTTCTCTTTCTTCTCATGTGTTTTCTCTTCAACACATTATACGCTGCTATATGGCAAACAGACACCTTCATTATACAATATTAGAAAAGGTACTTATTTCAAACATGTTTACAGTAAGAAATTGAGAGATATATGGGGACAGCTGTCAAACAGAAGGCCGAGTCCCAAATGGCACCCTATTTCATATTACAGTGCACTACTTTTGACCAGGCCCCATAGGTCTCTAAATAGGGAATAGGGTGCCATTTGGAATGTATACAAGCTCATCTATACAGTTTGATATCCCATGTTTGTATAGTCCAGTAATTAACCAACTCTATAATGTTGTTACCAATATAGCAATGATACTGTAAGTAATACCTAAATACAGAATAATACTTAGCTCCTGAGTACTGGCAATATACAATATTTAAGTATATTTATATATATTTCATAGCTCTACTTACATAAGCTTGGAGTGCTGTTTTAATACTGATGGTTCATGTAGGAACCTCTTCATATCAGGGGGGGTCACTTCATATGTGTATAGATGATCATGTTTATATCTGTAATATACCATCATTAAGGCACAGAGACTGCAGAATGGAAAACACACGAGCTACACTGCACCGTTTAGTGGTCACTTACTAATCTTTCGGTGCGTCTCAATCCACTTTACTTGTGATCCCTTCCCTCCTCCACTCCACTCGCTCGGGAAAGCTCCCTCGGGGAAACGTCATAGATACGTCACTCCAAGTGAAGGGAGGAAGCAAAGGTGCTGATTTAGATTGGAATGCAGCCTTTGACTCTAGAGAAGGTATGAAACTAGAGTGTCTACAAGGCTACATGGTAGTGTTCAAGGTGTCATACCTGCATATCTACACGTCATTTTACAGTATCGCTATGATCAATGTTACAACAACATTCACATGGTTATCAACATAGCCATAAATGCATTATCTGGAATGAGCAAGTTGGAGAGAAAGGAAAGGAAAATAAATGACTGCGCAAATGGGGCACAGCAATATTGCCCCACAACTCATATAATCTCATTCAATTTTCACACCATATCCAAACAAATATCAAACAATATCAGTCAGGTCATGGAATGGTCATTTCCTGAACTTTGTGATAACAAAACAGCTCATTTTCATTCCATTATAGTTATTTGCAGAAAGAAAGAACATTGATGGATAGGCTACATTCCATTTCAGTTGGCTGGTTTGACGTCAGCCTCAAGGCACCAATCTCAGGCTCTGTTGTTGTTCCATTATAAACACTGTTAATGTTAAATGAGATGCAATGTAGCTGGACACAAGACACATATATAAATCCATTTTAAAATCAGCTATAAAGTACAGCACAATAGCGGAGAGAAAAATAGAGCATTAAAAATTCACTATTTACAAATTGTGAACCCACTGAGCCCACTGTTGAGTGACTGAGTGTGGGCATTTTGAAAAGGCAAGCTGGCTGTAGATGAGAGAAAATGTTCTGTTTCCAGGTCTATGTCCCATATGGCACCCTATACCCTATATAGTGCACTACTTTGGACCAGAGGCCTATTGGAACCCACGGAACTCACGAGTGTGAGCATTTTGGGCCCTGGTCCAAAGTAGTTCACTAAATAGAGAATAGGGCGCCATTTGGGACACACTCCCAGGTTGATTCTTCAGTGGTAGAAAGAGAGAAGTCTTCTAAGGAATGGAGTCAGGAAGAAGGGTGAGCAGAACTTCGCTGGACTGGACAGCTCCGTACAGGAACTAGGGAATTAGGAATCACCCTCTGGGGGTGGAGGCTGGCATAGCTTATACAGTCTGGTGGAGAAAACACACGTATATACAATTAGGAAAGGGGCTCACTGTTTGCTGCAGTTAGAGATTAAGGTGTACACATAGCATGGCATAGACAGACGCACACACATACACACACCCACCCCCACGACCCACACACACACCCCCACCCCCCAGACCCACACACACACAGCGTTCTTAGTTCTGCACCCATTCAGCCATGAGGCAATGCGAGTGCCTGCCTTCAAAATGCACATTAATACAAATGTCCTGTTTCTTACTGTAAGTTCTCAAACCGTAGAATGCTAAGACAACACAACAAGCTGCCCTAGCCTCACCGCAATTCTCCATCAGTAATCAACCTTCTCACAGACCTGTCTCAAAGCCGCACAGACTGCGTCCCAAATGGCGCCCTATTCCCTATTTAGTGCACTACTTTTGACCAGAGCCCTATGTATATGTAGGGAATAGGGTGCCGTTTGGCAAGCACCCTCAGAGCGTCTAAGGAGCAGTCACTAACGCCGCACCTATTATGACAAACCCAGTGAGAGCGCAGAAATTTCCCCCGCGGCCAGCACAGCTCAACACTAATCATAACCTCACTTAATTGCATTTGTCAATCCCACTAAAAGGTTCAAAAGGGCTGCATGTCACAAAAGGATATGTCAAAGCCAATTGACTGTGACAGCCCCTATCCCCTATTCATATCTATCATCGACTCTGCAGGGGGGCTGGGTGGGAGAGGCTGCCGTTTTCTGTTGTTGCTTGTCCTAAGATATGCACACACTCATAGAAACAATACAACACATGCACATATCAACACACAAACATGCATAAAAGCAATCTAGCACTTGAACAGTAGCACTATACAGTAGCACAGTATTCACACAGTATTCACACCCCTTGACTTTTTCCACATTTTGTTTTGTTACACTCTGAGTTTAAAATTGATTACTTTTTTATTTTATTTTATTGGTCACTGGCCTACACACAAAGTGGAATTATTTTTGGGCGATTTAAAAAAAATTATGAATTAGAAATGAAAAGCTGAAATGTGTTGAGTCAATAAATATTCAACCCCTTTGTTATGGCAAGCCTAAATAATTTGTAAAAATGTGCTTAACAAGTCACATAATACGTTGCATGGACTCGCTCTGTGTGCAATAATAATGTTTAACATGATTTTTGAATGACTATCTCATCTCTGTACCCCACACATACAATTATTTGTAAGGTCCCTCAGTCGAGCAGTGAATTCCAAACACAGATTCAACCACAAAGACCAGGGAGGTTTTCCAATGCTTCGCAAAGAAGGGCACCTATAGGTAGATGAGTAAAAAAATATACAAAAATAATAATAATTATTTTGAGCATGGTGAAGTTATTAATTACAGTTAATACACCCAGTCAATACAAGGATACAGGCATCCTTCCTAACTCAGTTGCCAGAGAGGAAGGAAACCACTCAGGGATTTCACCATGAGGCCAATGGTGACTTTCAAACAGTTACAGAGTTTAATGGCTGTGATAGGAGAAAACTGAGGATGGATCAACAACATTGTAGTTACTCGACAATACTAACCTAATTGACAAAGGGAAAAGAAGGAAGCCTGTAAATACTAAAACTATTCTAAAACATGCATCTTGTTTACAAGGCACTCAAGTAATACTGCAAAAAATGTCCTGAATAAAAAGTGTTATGTTTGGGCCAAATCCAATACAACACATTACCGAGTACCACTCTCCATATTTTCAAGCATAGTGGTGGCTGCATCATGTTATGGGTATGCTTGTAATCGTTAAGGGCTGGTGAGTTTTTCGGGATAAAAAAAAACAGAATAGAGCTAAGCACAGGCAAAATCCAAGAGGAAAACCTGGTTCAGTCTGCTTTCCACCCAACACTGGGAGATGAATACACCTTTCAGCAGGACAACAACCTAAAACACAAGGCCAAATCTACACTTGAGTTGCTTACCAAGAAGACAGTGAATGTTCCGTGGCCGACAGTGGCCGAGTTACACTTTTGACTTAAATCTACTTGAAAATCTATGGCATATCCTGAAAATAGTTGTCGAGCAATGATTCACAACCAATTTGACAGAACTTAAAGAACTTTGGAAAGAATAATGGTCAAATGTTGCACAATCCAGGTGTGGAAAGCTCTTAGAGACTTACTTATGTAAATAAGATATTTCTGTATTTCATTTGAAATAAATTTGCAAACATTTCTAAAAACCTGTTTTCACTTTGTCATTATGGGGTATTGTGTGAAAATGGGTCAGAAAATATATATTTAGTGAATTTTGAATTCAGGCATATGTCAAGGGGTATGAATACTTTCTGAAGACACTGTATCATTAAGCTATTTTGTGGTGTTGTGTCTAGTAGCATGTGGATGAGGTGAAGCTCTATAAGCTTCCCTTGGTGCAGATTACTACTCTATGGTGTTGTGTAGGTGTGGATAGGGTAGGGGGGCTTCAGCTTACCTAGGTACAGAGGACGGAGTGCGGTCTCTCACTCCCAGGTTCTTGGCTGAATTCTGAACTCTCGCCCCCTGAAAGACATAACAGAATCATCAATTCCAGCAAGCCATTAGGTAGACATAGATATACTGTATGCTTGCAGGATAGCATGCCCTCTTTGCACAGAGGAAGGCCTAAACACTGTGGGTTTGCTTCTGCAATTGACCATAGTTTTATCATCCAATTATATTTTGGCTTGCAAGATAGCATGCTCCCTATTGAGTGTTTTGAGTGTATTAAAGGGAACTTAAGGCAAGAACTAAGTGCTGTCCTCTTAACCTACAGGGTTGGGGTCAATTCCATTTCAATTCCAGTCAATTCAGAAAGTAAACCAAATTTCAGTTTCACATTTTCCTCATTGAAAAGCATAAAAAATAATTGGAATTTCAATGTATTTCCTGAATTGACTGTAATTTTAATTAGGATGTTAACCACAACCTTGTTAAAGAAATATCACAACACTTGACACTTTAGACAAGGCATAGTTACTAACTAAACTCAGCAAAAAAAGAAACGTCCTCTCACTGTCAACTGCGTTTATTTTCAGCAAACTGAACGTGTAAATATTTGTATGAACATAACATAGATTCAATAACTGAGACGTAAACTGAACAAGTTCCACAGACATGTGACTAACAGAAATTGAATAATGTGTCCCTGAACAAAGGGAGGGGGGGTCAAAAGTAACAGTCAGTATCTGGTGTGGCCACCAGCTGCATTAAGTACTGCAGTGCATCTCCTCCTCATGGACTGCACCAGATTTGCCAGTTCTTGCTGTGAGATGTTACCCCACTCTTCCACCAAGGCACCTGCAAGTTCCCGGATATTTCTGAGGGGAATGGCCCTAGCCCTCACCCTCCGATCCAACAGGTCCCAGACGTGCTCATTAGGATTGAGATCCGGGCTCTTCGCTGGCCATGGCAGAACACTGACATTCCTGTCTTGCAGGAAATCACACACAGAATGAGCAGTATGGCTGGTATGGCTGTTACTTTTTAGTTGGTGTTGTCAGATAGTCACACAATTATTGATTTGATTAGTAAAGTATAGGAATGTATTCTTGGCAATAAATCTGTGACCGATCTCTGTCATGGCCACAGACCTGGTGGCGAAGCAGGAAATTCATGTTGCTGACATCTAAGAGGTAATTCAACTCCCGGGTGTGGTAGCGTCCCAAGTGCGCCAACCAATGCTGAGGTCAATTCCATTTACGTTCCAGTCAATTCAAAAAGTAAACCAAATTATAATTCTTAACTTTCCGCTATTGAAATAATTGAATTTGAATTTCTGTGTACTTCCTGAATATAGTTCATTGTTGTGTATTTACTGAGAAAATACAGTGCGGCTGTAGAAATACATTAACTTATGTTTCCACTGTTTTCACCGCAACTCAGTAGCCGGTAACTTACCATAAAATGACAGTGATTTTTAAAAACAGTTTGTGCCATAACCGCATCTAAAGTATCCTATAGGTTTAAATGTAATTGCAAATGAGGCATGCCAAGTTAATTTGCAGGACGTATCAAAAAGTACCCAAATGCATTGAGATTGAAAGTAAATATATAGTAAAACACTAATACAGTAAGTATCCTATTACTGTAGTAATGTACTGTATAACTATCATAAACTATCAGAAATATAATAGTTTTCCTTAAATGTGTATAAATGTGAATAAAGCTGAAATTTACTTTGAAGTCCAAAGTGTAGGAATACAGGTGAAATCAACTACTGGTGGTGTAGCAGAAAGATCGGAATGCCGTGAATCAAGAGGTTGTGAATTCAAATCTTAGATAAGGACATGTTGAATAATGATTAATGTCTAAATAAACATACACAATGTAGTCATGTATGTCAAAGTGTGTTAAATATGCAAGTTGAAAACACTGTTAAAAGCACTGTGTGTATCACAATGACACATTTTTGTTTGCAGGGCATCACCTGTGAAATTTCATGTGACAATTGAAATCCACACGTGAAAGGTTGTGAAAATCCACGTGAAATGTCATCACATGTGAAGTGCTCCAAAAACAGCATGTGGTTTTTCCATAAGGGTAGACAGACAGGGATGTAGAGAGAGCACTTGCTAAGCGAACCACCTGCAAAGACAGAACAGCTATGACAGTGCCGTATTGCAATACCTCTTTACAAGTCTTAAGACGTTCTTATACGTTAGGCTGCATCCTACCTTCGTCTAATTACTTATGTTCGATTAGACTTTTTTATTAGTGATTCTTATACTGCAGCGTTGAGGGAGCTAGCCTAGCACGCATGCATTTCACTCCACCTTTCACACATGCTGTAAACTGTGTACGTGACAAGTCAAATTTGATTTGATTTCCACAGCAATCTGCAAGTAGAGACAAAGTGTAAAATACAATCCTTCAGGATGTCTCCTTTAAATGGGTTTAATTGAAATTAATGACTACAGTATAACATTGTATATTTAAAAGTAATACAGAGAAAATTGGTTTAAAAACGAGAGAAATTACATTGTGTATATGGCAACTATGGCGGGTCAGTCTCATAATATGAAAATAAATTACAGTAATTTTCAGTCAAACAAACAAACATGGCTATTGGTGTTCATCTTTTTTTACAGTTGCATCTTTACATTTCTCTTTCTTCTCATGTGTTTTCTCTTCAACACATTATACGCTGCTATATGGCAAACAGACACCTTCATTATACAATATTAGAAAAGGTACTTATTTCAAACATGTTTACAGTAAGAAATTGAGAGATATATGGGGACAGCTGTCAAACAGAAGGCCGAGTCCCAAATGGCACCCTATTTCATATTACAGTGCACTACTTTTGACCAGGCCCCATAGGTCTCTAAATAGGGAATAGGGTGCCATTTGGAATGTATACAAGCTCATCTATACAGTTTGATATCCCATGTTTGTATAGTCCAGTAATTAACCAACTCTATAATGTTGTTACCAATATAGCAATGATACTGTAAGTAATACCTAAATACAGAATAATACTTAGCTCCTGAGTACTGGCAATATACAATATTTAAGTATATTTATATATATTTCATAGCTCTACTTACATAAGCTTGGAGTGCTGTTTTAATACTGATGGTTCATGTAGGAACCTCTTCATATCAGGGGGGGTCACTTCATATGTGTATAGATGATCATGTTTATATCTGTAATATACCATCATTAAGGCACAGAGACTGCAGAATGGAAAACACACGAGCTACACTGCACCGTTTAGTGGTCACTTACTAATCTTTCGGTGCGTCTCAATCCACTTTACTTGTGATCCCTTCCCTCCTCCACTCCACTCGCTCGGGAAAGCTCCCTCGGGGAAACGTCATAGATACGTCACTCCAAGTGAAGGGAGGAAGCAAAGGTGCTGATTTAGATTGGAATGCAGCCTTTGACTCTAGAGAAGGTATGAAACTAGAGTGTCTACAAGGCTACATGGTAGTGTTCAAGGTGTCATACCTGCATATCTACACGTCATTTTACAGTATCGCTATGATCAATGTTACAACAACATTCACATGGTTATCAACATAGCCATAAATGCATTATCTGGAATGAGCAAGTTGGAGAGAAAGGAAAGGAAAATAAATGACTGCGCAAATGGGGCACAGCAATATTGCCCCACAACTCATATAATCTCATTCAATTTTCACACCATATCCAAACAAATATCAAACAATATCAGTCAGGTCATGGAATGGTCATTTCCTGAACTTTGTGATAACAAAACAGCTCATTTTCATTCCATTATAGTTATTTGCAGAAAGAAAGAACATTGATGGATAGGCTACATTCCATTTCAGTTGGCTGGTTTGACGTCAGCCTCAAGGCACCAATCTCAGGCTCTGTTGTTGTTCCATTATAAACACTGTTAATGTTAAATGAGATGCAATGTAGCTGGACACAAGACACATATATAAATCCATTTTAAAATCAGCTATAAAGTACAGCACAATAGCGGAGAGAAAAATAGAGCATTAAAAATTCACTATTTACAAATTGTGAACCCACTGAGCCCACTGTTGAGTGACTGAGTGTGGGCATTTTGAAAAGGCAAGCTGGCTGTAGATGAGAGAAAATGTTCTGTTTCCAGGTCTATGTCCCATATGGCACCCTATACCCTATATAGTGCACTACTTTGGACCAGAGGCCTATTGGAACCCACGGAACTCACGAGTGTGAGCATTTTGGGCCCTGGTCCAAAGTAGTTCACTAAATAGAGAATAGGGCGCCATTTGGGACACACTCCCAGGTTGATTCTTCAGTGGTAGAAAGAGAGAAGTCTTCTAAGGAATGGAGTCAGGAAGAAGGGTGAGCAGAACTTCGCTGGACTGGACAGCTCCGTACAGGAACTAGGGAATTAGGAATCACCCTCTGGGGGTGGAGGCTGGCATAGCTTATACAGTCTGGTGGAGAAAACACACGTATATACAATTAGGAAAGGGGCTCACTGTTTGCTGCAGTTAGAGATTAAGGTGTACACATAGCATGGCATAGACAGACGCACACACATACACACACCCACCCCCACGACCCACACACACACCCCCACCCCCCAGACCCACACACACACAGCGTTCTTAGTTCTGCACCCATTCAGCCATGAGGCAATGCGAGTGCCTGCCTTCAAAATGCACATTAATACAAATGTCCTGTTTCTTACTGTAAGTTCTCAAACCGTAGAATGCTAAGACAACACAACAAGCTGCCCTAGCCTCACCGCAATTCTCCATCAGTAATCAACCTTCTCACAGACCTGTCTCAAAGCCGCACAGACTGCGTCCCAAATGGCGCCCTATTCCCTATTTAGTGCACTACTTTTGACCAGAGCCCTATGTATATGTAGGGAATAGGGTGCCGTTTGGCAAGCACCCTCAGAGCGTCTAAGGAGCAGTCACTAACGCCGCACCTATTATGACAAACCCAGTGAGAGCGCAGAAATTTCCCCCGCGGCCAGCACAGCTCAACACTAATCATAACCTCACTTAATTGCATTTGTCAATCCCACTAAAAGGTTCAAAAGGGCTGCATGTCACAAAAGGATATGTCAAAGCCAATTGACTGTGACAGCCCCTATCCCCTATTCATATCTATCATCGACTCTGCAGGGGGGCTGGGTGGGAGAGGCTGCCGTTTTCTGTTGTTGCTTGTCCTAAGATATGCACACACTCATAGAAACAATACAACACATGCACATATCAACACACAAACATGCATAAAAGCAATCTAGCACTTGAACAGTAGCACTATACAGTAGCACAGTATTCACACAGTATTCACACCCCTTGACTTTTTCCACATTTTGTTTTGTTACACTCTGAGTTTAAAATTGATTACTTTTTTATTTTATTTTATTGGTCACTGGCCTACACACAAAGTGGAATTATTTTTGGGCGATTTAAAAAAAATTATGAATTAGAAATGAAAAGCTGAAATGTGTTGAGTCAATAAATATTCAACCCCTTTGTTATGGCAAGCCTAAATAATTTGTAAAAATGTGCTTAACAAGTCACATAATACGTTGCATGGACTCGCTCTGTGTGCAATAATAATGTTTAACATGATTTTTGAATGACTATCTCATCTCTGTACCCCACACATACAATTATTTGTAAGGTCCCTCAGTCGAGCAGTGAATTCCAAACACAGATTCAACCACAAAGACCAGGGAGGTTTTCCAATGCTTCGCAAAGAAGGGCACCTATAGGTAGATGAGTAAAAAAATATACAAAAATAATAATAATTATTTTGAGCATGGTGAAGTTATTAATTACAGTTAATACACCCAGTCAATACAAGGATACAGGCATCCTTCCTAACTCAGTTGCCAGAGAGGAAGGAAACCACTCAGGGATTTCACCATGAGGCCAATGGTGACTTTCAAACAGTTACAGAGTTTAATGGCTGTGATAGGAGAAAACTGAGGATGGATCAACAACATTGTAGTTACTCGACAATACTAACCTAATTGACAAAGGGAAAAGAAGGAAGCCTGTAAATACTAAAACTATTCTAAAACATGCATCTTGTTTACAAGGCACTCAAGTAATACTGCAAAAAATGTCCTGAATAAAAAGTGTTATGTTTGGGCCAAATCCAATACAACACATTACCGAGTACCACTCTCCATATTTTCAAGCATAGTGGTGGCTGCATCATGTTATGGGTATGCTTGTAATCGTTAAGGGCTGGTGAGTTTTTCGGGATAAAAAAAAACAGAATAGAGCTAAGCACAGGCAAAATCCAAGAGGAAAACCTGGTTCAGTCTGCTTTCCACCCAACACTGGGAGATGAATACACCTTTCAGCAGGACAACAACCTAAAACACAAGGCCAAATCTACACTTGAGTTGCTTACCAAGAAGACAGTGAATGTTCCGTGGCCGACAGTGGCCGAGTTACACTTTTGACTTAAATCTACTTGAAAATCTATGGCATATCCTGAAAATAGTTGTCGAGCAATGATTCACAACCAATTTGACAGAACTTAAAGAACTTTGGAAAGAATAATGGTCAAATGTTGCACAATCCAGGTGTGGAAAGCTCTTAGAGACTTACTTATGTAAATAAGATATTTCTGTATTTCATTTGAAATAAATTTGCAAACATTTCTAAAAACCTGTTTTCACTTTGTCATTATGGGGTATTGTGTGAAGATGGGTCAGAAAATATATATTTAGTGAATTTTGAATTCAGGCATATGTCAAGGGGTATGAATACTTTCTGAAGACACTGTATCATTAAGCTATTTTGTGGTGTTGTGTCTAGTAGCATGTGGATGAGGTGAAGCTCTATAAGCTTCCCTTGGTGCAGATTACTACTCTATGGTGTTGTGTAGGTGTGGATAGGGTAGGGGGGCTTCAGCTTACCTAGGTACAGAGGACGGAGTGCGGTCTCTCACTCCCAGGTTCTTGGCTGAATTCTGAACTCTCGCCCCCTGAAAGACATAACAGAATCATCAATTCCAGCAAGCCATTAGGTAGACATAGATATACTGTATGCTTGCAGGATAGCATGCCCTCTTTGCACAGAGGAAGGCCTAAACACTGTGGGTTTGCTTCTGCAATTGACCATAGTTTTATCATCCAATTATATTTTGGCTTGCAAGATAGCATGCTCCCTATTGAGTGTTTTGAGTGTATTAAAGGGAACTTAAGGCAAGAACTAAGTGCTGTCCTCTTAACCTACAGGGTTGGGGTCAATTCCATTTCAATTCCAGTCAATTCAGAAAGTAAACCAAATTTCAGTTTCACATTTTCCTCATTGAAAAGCATTAAAAATAATTGGCATTTCAATGTATTTCCTGAATTGACTGTAATTTTAATTAGGATGTTAACCACAACCTTGTTAAAGAAATATCACAACACTTGACACTTTAGACAAGGCATAGTTACTAACTAAACTCAGCAAAAAAAGAAACGTCCTCTCACTGTCAACTGCGTTTATTTTCAGCAAACTGAACGTGTAAATATTTGTATGAACATAACATAGATTCAATAACTGAGACGTAAACTGAACAAGTTCCACAGACATGTGACTAACAGAAATTGAATAATGTGTCCCTGAACAAAGGGAGGGGGGGTCAAAAGTAACAGTCAGTATCTGGTGTGGCCACCAGCTGCATTAAGTACTGCAGTGCATCTCCTCCTCATGGACTGCACCAGATTTGCCAGTTCTTGCTGTGAGATGTTACCCCACTCTTCCACCAAGGCACCTGCAAGTTCCCGGATATTTCTGAGGGGAATGGCCCTAGCCCTCACCCTCCGATCCAACAGGTCCCAGACGTGCTCATTAGGATTGAGATCCGGGCTCTTCGCTGGCCATGGCAGAACACTGACATTCCTGTCTTGCAGGAAATCACACACAGAATGAGCAGTATGGCTGGTGGCATTGTCATGCTGGAGGGTCATGTCAGGATGAGCCTGCAGGAAGGGTACCACATGAGGGACGCACAGCGTTGAGATTGCCTGCAATGACAACAATCTCAGTCCGATGATGCTGTGACACACCGCCCCAGACCATGACAGACCCTCCAACTTTAAATCGATCCCGCTCCAGAGTACATGCCTCAGTGTAACGCTCATTCCTTTGACGATAAACGCGAATATGACCATCACCCCTGGTGAGACAAAACCGCGACTCGTCAGAGAAGAGCACTTTTTGCCAGACCTGTCTGGTCCAGCAACTGTGGGTTTGTGCCCATAGGCAACGCTGTTGCCGGTGATGTCTGGTGAGGACCTGCCATACAACAGGCCTACAAGCCCTCAGTACAGCCTCTCTCAGCCTATTGCGGACAGTCTGAGCACTGATGGAGGGATTGTGCGTTCCTGGTGTAACTCGGGCAGTTGTTGTTGCCATCCTGTACCTGTCCCGCAGGTGTGATGTTTGGATGTACCGAGCCTTTGCAGGTGTTGTGACACGTGGTCTGCCACTGCGAGGATGATCAGCTGTCAGCCCTGTCTCCCTGTAGCGCTGTCTTAGGCGTCTCACAGTACAGACAATTTATTTATTGCCCTGGCCACATCTGCAGTGCTCATGCCTCCTTGCAGCATGCCTAAGGCACGATCACGCAGATGAGCAGGGACCCTGGGCATCTTTCTTTTGATGCTTTTCAGAGTCAGTTGAAAGGCCTCTTCAGTGTCCTAAGTTTTCATAACTGTGACCTTAATTGCCTACCGTCTGTAAGCTGTTAGTGTCTTAACGACCGTTCCACAGGTGCATGTTCATTAATTGTTTATGGTTAATTAAACAAGCGTGGAAAACAGTGTTAAAACCCTTTACAATTAAGATCTGTGAAGTTATTTGGATTTTTACGAATTATCTTTGAAAGACAGGGTCCTGAAAAAGGGACATTCTTTTTTGCTGAGTTTATGTACCAAGCAGGCCTCAAAGCAGAGATGGCCAGTAAATAAATGATATCCTGTTATAAATATTATATGATCTCCTGCTGTTTTCTCAGATCACACTTTGTTCAGCATCACTGAACCATTCTGCTCCACAAGACCTTGATCCACAGTGCATAAAGACACTCGGAACAAATCGTTGCAGAAACCAGTTGCTGCGTTCTGAATTCTCAACCCTTCTCCCCTCTTCATTCACTCCCCCGAATGCATTTAACAGCATTGGATTGGTGGAAGCATGGCTGCAGGATATGCCCTCCTTATTTAGTTCTCACACCTGTCAATTCCTTTTAAATCCATGAGGGGGTTATTTGAACGTACACGCCGGGAGAAGGGTAGAGAATCGAAATTGAGCAAATCATTGAATTCCAACTGAACTTTAGTGACAGCCTTGGGGCACCAGGTGTGGAAATGCACATCTCTCATCCGACCCAGGAGAACAGCTAAAAGTTATGATAAAAGAGTTCCAACATCCCCATTCTGTATTTTAGACCCTCATGGCCTTGTCAAAGACTGTTGGATCGACTTGTTTGCGGGGCGTACATCCAGACGAACCCGAGGGGCTAGGCCACATCATTTATATCTGCCTCCCAAATGGCGCCCTATTCCCTACATAGTGCACTACCTTTGACCAGAGACGTTTGGGAATAGAGTGCCATTTAGGACAAAGACGACATGTCTCCAATGCCTGAGGGATGAGGGATGCGGGCATGACTCAGAGATGAGAATCAATCAGATTTAATCACGGCTGCCGCTGGTTGTTTAATGTGCAGTTTTCATCCAGAGAGAAAGCGAGAGAGGTCAGAAATTGCCTGCATTCCAAATGGTGCCCTATTCCCTATATAGTGCAGTACTGTTTATCAGGGCCCATAGTACACTACATAGGGAATAGGGTGCCATGTGAAACGCAGAGATTGGCCTTTATCTAAATACTGTATCTATCTATCAGGGCCTGGGGTGACTAGTCACCGTACAGGCCACCTGGGTGTAAATCCTGGACATTTCCTCTACATTAACAGCATCTATAAATAAGCTGGGTGGTTAAGGGGGTGTCATACAGTACAGCTCGGTCCTACACTGTGCGAGATACCACTGTGTACTGTCCATTCAGATCTATAGGAGGGGGGGGTAGAGGGAGCAGAGTGATGGAAAGGGAGATGGAAGGATGGAGGAGAGAGAGATAGGATCACAGACTGGGTTGAGAGAAAGATGTGTGAGGGGATGGGAGAAGAACGTGCACCTGGTGGGTGGAGATGCAAAGGAAATTCAGCCAATCTGGAGGACAGCGGAAGTCGATTAAAACGCTTCTTTACTGTTAAAACCAGCGAGATGCGGTTTGTAGCCTTGGCTGTGAGGAGATGAAATAGAGAGATAGATGGGGGTTAGATGAGGTAGCTGGGGGTGAGCAGGTGCGATTGAAAGAAAGAGAGCGAGAGAGAGAGATAGTTGTATCAGCACACGGAGGGGTGTATGATCAGCACTAATGTTGTAACTGTAGTGTTCTGCTCTGAGTCTGCAGATACTAGACTACAGGGGGAAAATAAAGCAACTTTGAGTTAAACCCTGTCAGACACCAGAACACCTGCGTTCACACAGACGCACGCACACAGACACGAGTGCGATCGCATGCACAGTTGCATGGGCAAACACACGCGCAATACACACAGAACGACACTGAAACGTCAGTCTCTCTTACGCCAGCAGCATCACCAATGTCTAACAAGTCTCTCTGTGAGTCCATAACCCGTCTAACCCCTGTCTGTAAGTACACCTTAGTCATTCAGTCAGACAGTCTCCTGTCTGTCCTGTGTGTGTGTGTGTGTGGATAGCATCAGTAATTACAGCGATGGTCTATCACAGTGATCCATCCACATATAACCCTCCAGGTAGAGATCCCCCACTGTCAGGAACGGAGCACTGAAACTGTCCCTCTTCCATCTGCAACGGCTTTACGTGTTAGAGGACACAGCAGTTGATCATTTGGTTGAGGACACAATCTCAAACTGCAACGACTTGTGGAAGAGTTGTATTGGAGACGGGTTGAATAAACCAACGGGAGAATGATGTCGAGACTGGTTACGTGACGGTGGGACTATGGTGACCAGTGGGATGTTGGAACCTCTATAGGGTTTAGTCTTTATTCAACTGTGTTAGGTTGATTGAGGACACATTCACATAGAGAAAGAGTTTAGTTGGAGAGAAGAGGGGTTGGATGAGCAAATGAGAGACTGAGATTGGAGATGAGGCTGGTTAGGTAAGCATGGGTTCATTTGTGAAATACTTTCCAGTGGTCCCTAGCCTGTGTCTGGAGTCTCCATTAGCTTCACACTTGAGAATGGATTTCAAAACAGTTACTTAAGAGTTACTTAAACATTACTAGGCAATGAAACACATCTGAGAGACCGAAGCATACTTCAGAGAAGAGGTTTGTCTTAGAAAGACTGCTCTTCAACGCTGTGACCCATTGCCCTTAATAGCTGAAGACTCATTTACACCCATGGGCCAGTCAGTAAAGAGACTTCTTAAACAGTCTGACCTTGCCTTACCCTAACCTGGGAAAGTTTCAAACAGATATGCAATTCAAATCCTTTCCAGATTGAGCGTTGACAAGGGATTCAAGGTACATTATGATGGGTGATTTCTGTTGGAATCATATTCTATGATACAGAAGACTTTGGTTGTTTCCCAAATGGCACCCTATTTCCTATATAGTGCACTACTATTGATCAGAGCTCTAGTCAAAAGTAGTGCACTATATAGGGAATAGGGTGCCATTTGGGATGCAAACAGGACTCTTGGGCTGTTTTTCCAGACTGTTCTGTTACACTAACTGGCTGCAGCAAGTAGCCTAGCGGTTAGAGCTAACTGGCTGCAGCAGGTAGCCTAGTGGTTAGAGCTAACTGGCTGCAGCAGGTAGCCTAGCGGTTAGAGCTAACTGGCTGCAGCAGGTAGCCTAGCGGTTAGAGCTAACTGGCTGCAGCAGGTAACCTAGCTGTTAGAGCTAACTGGCTGCAGCAGGTAGCCTAGCTGTTAGAGCTAACTGGCTGCAGCAGGTAGCCTAGCTGTTAGAGCTAACTGGCTGCAGCAGGTAGCCTAGCGGTTAAAGCTAACTGGCTGCAGCAGGTAGCCTAGCGGTTAAAGCTAACTGGCTGCAGCAGGTAGCCTAGCTGTTTGAGCTTTGGGTCAGTAACCAAAAGGTCACTGGTTCAAATACCTGAGCCAGGCAAGGCACTTAATCCTAATTTGCTCCAGGAGAGCCGTATTACTATGGCTGACCCTGTAAAACAACACATTTCACTGCACCTATCTGGTGAATTTAAAAAAACATCTTTCTCACTTAGTTTGGACTTAACTGTCTGGGGTCATACCGTATATGCACTTTGTGACATCTGCTGACGTAAAACAATATTTATAAATGAATTTGATTTGATTCATAATGGAGTTATACATTTAGAAATGTCCCGGGAATATTTGGAGGTTTTAAATGAGATGAAATGTAATACCACTTTAATGAATGACCTGTGAATGACCTAGAGACATACAGTCAACAACGTTTTAAAATGTTAAAAGTTGACAAAATAAAAATGCACTGTAAAGAACAAACTAACAAGATAAATCGTTATATCCATACAGCATTAATCTCCATTTTGAAAATACAATACACTGCATGAAATATGGTCTCCTAGCACTGTGCCATTACCTTGCAAAACAGAACTAATGACAAAAGGCTCTTTCACTGTGTCTCTGTAAAGAATCCATTCAAACACGTAGAGTCCCAAATGATCCCCTATTCCTTATTAGAGTGCACTACTTTTGACCAGGGCCCATAGGGTGCAATTTGGGATGCACCCTAACACACTTCAGCCTACTCAAATGAACATCATTACGTACTTCAATCACTGTGTGCATTGAAACACTCAATAAGGTGTCCCAAATGGCACCCTATTCCCTACATAGTGCACTACTTTTGACCACATAGGGCTCTGGTGGAAAGTAGTGCACTAAGTAGTGAACTATGTAGGGAATAGGGTGTCATTTTGGATGAACTTTTTGAATAAGTATCAACCATCTACTCCAGCTGATGGTCAAACAGCTAATAGTATAGTGCTCCTGTTGGCCAACTGCCCACTTCTTCTCTGTGAGACCGAAGACAAGCCTAAGTAGCCTCTCTCTACCCTAGGTTTCCATTATGAGACTGAGTCCCTAATGGCACCCTATACCCTATATAGGGTACTACTTTTGACCAGAGCCCTGTGGGTATGTGTCTGTGGGCCCTGGTCCAAAGTAGTGCGGTTTATAGGGTATAGGGTGCCATTAGGGATGCGATCTATGCATTACCCTGTGGCTGACTGGCTGGCTGACTGGCCACTCACAGTCTTACTAATGAGGTGAGGAGATACAGGCCAAAACAGAACAGGCTCTGAATGACAGTACGACTTTACCTGGGAAAATAAATAAGGAGTGTGTGGAGGGATAGTAATAGTTTCACGGTAGACGGTTGGACTTAACCAAGGAGCCATGCACAAGCACGAGCGAACATACACACACACATGCCTGCACACACACCGCCCTATCCTGTATGCTGGCAAGCAGAGGGGAGTCAATTCTGGCAACAATATAATCAGATAGAGAGAGAAATGGATAGAGGGGGGAGAAAGGAGAGAGAAGGGAGGAGAGGAGAAGCTTTTAGAAATAGCCTTACAGAGGTAAAAATGAGAACTAGCTCAAATGCAGTGGTAAGCTTGCTGGTTTGCAGAGACCGAGCTCTCTCTTTGGTTAAATAAATCCAGGAAGGGAACCAACACCACAGAGGGTACGTCCCAAATGGCACCCTATTCCCTATACAGTGCACGTCTTTTGTCCAGAGCCTTATGGCCCTACTATATAGGGAACAGGGTGCCATTTGTGAAGCAGGCAAACGTTATTTCTGTAAAGGTAACCAATGCTATAACTATTCAGGTCATGGGAAATAAAATAGAGATAGCATAACAAGCTTTGCCTGGCGATTAAAATAAAATTGGTTATTGGCATAATCTCAGTTGGCGATGACTCTTCAAAGACAAATAGAATTAGCGACTACATGAGCGTATCTTTTGGATATTAACTCTCTGGGATGAGTCCAAAATGGGACCCTATTCCTTATTTAGTGCACTACCGTTGACCAGAGCTCTATGGGCCCTGGTCAAAAGAAGTGCACTATACAGGGAAAAATTGCTCCATTTGGAACATAGACCTAGCCACTACAGCAGAACTAAAGAGACGTATTCTGATTTTTCTCCCAAAAATTTTAATATCCACCACACGAGTTACGACGTCTCCTTGGGAGGAGATCAACACTGTCGAATTATTAACAACATATTCTCATTGCCGGAAGCAAACCATTCTTCAAAACACACACACACATCCATTCCTCAGCAAGGTTGGAATAATACATCTATCTGCTGTAGTGAAGTAGCGTTAGGAACAAGGCCTGTAGAATGTCAAGGGGAACAACAGAGGGGTTTGAGAGGAGGGGAGTGGTGAACATGTATTCATCTAACCTTTATACAGCCAGGTCCTGTGTGTCATTGAGAACAATAGCAGCCTGTTCTTTAGGTTTGGTTACAAGCTTAGACTGTGCTTTTAGTGGTAATTCTCGGAGAAAGAACGGACACAGTATAAAAACAACCTGAAGCGTTACAGTACTTTGCATGGTACAAGAAGAGGCTGTGCTTTTATGCAAGTCTCCAAGAAAGAATGGTTCACAGTATGGCTGAGGTGTGTTTAAAAAAACCTAGAAAGAGACTGTGTGTGTGTGTGTGTGTACGCTCATATATGAATATATAGTAGTAGGTTAGTGTTATACATCTATCTGCTGTTGTGAAGTAGCGTTAGGAAAAAGGATGTGTAGAATGTCAAGGGGAACAACAGAGGGGTTTGAGATGAGGGGAGTGGGTACTAGAGGAGTGATGGATTCATCTAACCTTTCTTCAGCCAGGTACTGTATGTCATTGAAAACAACACATTTCCTTTTTGCAATAACAACCAGGTTATTGAGCTGTAAAAGTAGGTGAGTGAATGAGTGAGTGAGTGAGTGAGTGAGTGAGTGAGTGAGTGAGTGAGTGAGTGAGTGAGTGAGTGAGAGAGTGTGTGTGGACGTGTTTAAGAGAGGCTGCCTGGATCTTTAACTTAAAGACCCTTGCTCCCTTCGGTCTCAACGTAGACTTTGATCTGAAGCCATTCTTGTGATTACTGTGACTTTGCCATTGTAATTGTTTGTAAGCTTGTGTAGTCTAAAATGAATCTATGATCGTATGCTATCCATTTGTTTTTTGTATGCTGTTCTTTGTATGCCATTTTAATATTTGAGAATTAACCAATGATAGTAGGCCACTCTTGGCCATGATTACAGACACCTGTGTGTCTTTTGACACGATATAAACAAGTCATCCCGCAGTGTTTGTGATTATACCCTGATGAAGACAGCCTGGCTGTCATAACGTTGGTTAGAGTCTCCTTTATTTTCAAGTGTTCTACTCCGCTAGCCAGCACCTCGCCTAAATAGGTGTGCGTTTATTTTTCTTCTAGATCCCACAAGAATAGTAAACAAACTCAAATTTGACCAAATGGGGAGATCTTGTTAGTCCACACTAGAACAAATGCTATTTCCACAGGGTTTAGGGTTAAGGTTAGTATTAGGTTTAGGAGATAGGGTAGTTTTAGGGTTAGATTTGGGGGTTAAGGTTAGGGGAAGGGTTAGAGTTAGGTTTAGGGGTTAGGGAAAATAGGATTTTGAATGGGACTGAATTTTGCACCCCCACAAGGTTAGTTGTAGAAGACTGTGTGTGTGTGTGTGTGTGTGTGTGTGTGTGTGTGTGTGTGTGTGTGTGTGTGTGTGTGTGTGTGTGTGTGTGTGTGTGTGTGTGTGTGTGCGTGCGTGCGTGCGTGCGTGCGTGCGTGCGTGCGTGCGTGCGTGCGTGCGTGCGTGCGTGCGTGCGTGCGTGCGTGCGTGCGTGCGTGCGTGCGTGCGTGCGTGCGTGCGTGCGTGCGTGCGTGCGTGCGTGCGTGCGTGCGTGCGTGCGTGCGTGCGTGCGTGCGTGCGTGCGTGCGTGCGTGCGTGCGTGTGTGTGTGTGTGTGTGGTGCCGTCAGCTCCATACCTGTTTCCTCATGACGTCAGTAGCCTGCATGATGCATCGTGGGGGAAGGCCGTGGCTACGAGCCAATAGGATTGCCTGTTCCAGGGTCACACTCAGGGTACAGCTGTAGAGGGTACAGAGGTCAGAGGTAAGTGCTTTGGACAGAACACGAGGACAAGTACATTAGAGTGTCTAGTTTGAGAAACAGATTCCTCACAAGTCCTCAACTGACAGCTTCATTAAATAGTACCCGCAAAACACCAGTCTCAACATCAACAGTGAACAGGCGACTCCGGGATGCTGGCCTTCTAGGCAGAGTTCTTCTGTCCAGTGTCTGTGTTTTTTTGCCCATCTTAATCTTTTCTTTTCACTGGCCAGTCTGAGATATGGCTTTTTCTTTGTAACCCAGCCTAGAAGGTCAGCATCCCGGAGTCGCCTCTTCACTGTTGACGTTGAGACTGGTGTTTTGCGGGTACTATTTCCTGAAGCTGCCAGTTGAGGACTTGTGAGGCATCTGTTTCTCAAACTTGTGAGGCATCTGTTTCTCAAACACTCTAATGTACTTGTCCTCTTGCACAGTTGTGCACCGGGGCCTCCCACTCCTCTTTCTATTCTGGTTAGAGCCAGTTTGCGCTGTTCTGTGAAAGTAGTAGAACACAGCGTTGTATGAGATCTTCAGTTTCTTGGCATTTTCTCGCATGGAATAGCCTTCATTTCTCAGAAGAATATACTGACTAGTTTCAGAAGAAAGTTATTTGTTTCTGGCCATTTTGAGCCTGTAATCAAACCCACAAATGCTGATGCTCCAGATACTCAACTAGTCTAAAGGCCAGTTTTATTCCTTCTTTAATCAGAACAACTGTTTTCAGCTGTGCTAACATAATTGCAAAAGGGTTTCTAATGATCAATTAGCCTTTTCAAATGATAAACTTGGATTAGCTAACACAATGTGCCATTGGAACACAGGAGTGATGGTTGCTGACAATGGGCCTCTGTATGCCTATGTAGATATTCCATAAAAAATAAGCCGTTTCCAGCTACAATAGTCATTTACAACATTAACAATGTCTACACTGTATTTCTGATCAATTTGATGTTATTTTAATGGACAAAAAATTTGCTTTTCTTTCAAAAACAAGCACATTTCTAAGTGACGGTAGTGTATATTTTATCCATTTTAGAATAAGGCTGTAAAGTAACAAAATGTGAAAAAAGTTCAGGGGTCTGAATACTTTCCCGAATGCACTGTACATAATTCTCAAACATCCTCCCATCCCACAGCATGTCTTCCATTGGTGGGTAAGGAACGCTGAGTTACCATTATTGACAACAAAGCGGTAAAGTTGTTTTCCCTACTAGGACAAAATCCCCCTATCAATTGCCAGTACAATCTAATTATATGAATCTCGCTTTGCTCTTTTTGACACTCATTATCATCATATTTCTCTGCCTTTGCCTCAGCCTATCAACTAAATATAGTTAAAGCCATTACTGACAACACTGCTATAAAGTACTTTTCCCCTACCAGTACAAAATAGTGATTCATCTGTTATTGTAGCTGTGTCATCATCATATTTGTCTGCCTTAGCATATAGGTCTACTGATGTATACATCTAATAGTCATTATAATGTCACTCACAGCTCACTAACAACTAGGATAATAATGAATCCTTTCTTTTGATTTAAAATAACTGTGAGTGAGTGAGTGAGTGAGTGAGTGAGTGAGTGAGTGAGTGAATGAGTGAGTGAGTGAGTGAGTGAGTGAGTGAGTGAGTGGGTGAGAGTGAGAGATGGGAAGGAATGTAAACATCCTTATGTTCAATTTTAAAGCTTAAACACCTTCATTGAGAGAATTGATACATTCCATCCCTGTGAGGCAGCTAGCTGACTCCAAGCACACAGTAGGGTGTCCCAAATGACCACCCTTTGCCTGTATTGTGTACTGCCTTTGACCAGAGCCCTATGGGCCCTGATCAAAACAAGCAAACTATATAGGGGATATGGTGCCATTTGAGACAAAACCCTAGTGTCCTCAGACACACACTCTCACTGAAGATGAGGTGTGATGTGTGTGAGGTGTATTCTGAGTTTCGGATTGATTCACAAGTTACAGTAAGTAACCCTTTCAAAACACACACCACCCTAGTGTACAGTATACATCCAGCGGCAGATGTCAAGGCCACTAGGGAACCCCTCTACGACAACAAGCAACACAGCCCCATCGATCGACAACCCTTTTACAGACAATTTAACAGTCTAAACTCTCTCATAGCGCCAGCCTGCATTCCTGTAAGAGTACATTGGTGAAAACGATAGATCATTGGAGTTTGATGTTTCTCTACATTTCACTAGTTGCTGTCAAAGACGCGATGACAAACTGTCAACCAACCGTCTCTCTCTAGTGTTCAATTCTTCTTAATTCAATACAATATTTATCACCATACTTTCCTGGGACATGAGTTGGACATGAGTTTGACCAACTAGGGTTACTACACCATCAGGCGGAGCCAAAAGTCCTGTTGAGCTTCAGTTCCACTAACTGCTTTGGACTGGTGTCAGCTTTCTAGAACATGGCTGAGTAGGTGTGCTGCTGCCAAAGACGTGAGGATAAACTATCCTCCCATCTTGTCTCATGTTCGTGTGGTACATTTATCCACCAGCCAGAACGAACACTTCACTTTAACCGCATTTACAGCAGTTAACTATAGAACAACGTGGCGAGGGACTAAGCCAGCGGTCATACCATGAATCCCTACCAACCACCTAAAGCTTGTCTAATTACCTGGTGCCACAACCCACAAGGAGTTGTTCAGCCACCATTTTGGTCTTGCCACGACCAGGCTCATGAGGCTGAGGTGTGTGTGTGCGTGTGCGTGTGTGTGTGCACGCATGCGTGTGTGTGTGTGTGTGTGTGTGCGCACGTGCGCGTGTGTGTGTGCGCGCGTGTGATGCTGACAGAGTCCCTGTTCATTTGGGCTGGTGTCACTGCAACAGCTGATTTATAGCCATCTGCTTTATGCCGTTGCTTTCAACCCACAGCCAATTTACAAGCTCCATTCGCCTAGCCCTGGGCCCATACAGATAAACCAGGGAAGAGAGGGGGAGAGAGGGAATGAAAATGCTACCAAGAGACACGGAAATAGAAAGAGAGGGAAATAGACACGGAGAGAGAGCGAGAGAGCGAGAGAGCGAGAGAGCGAGAGAGAGCGAGAGAGAGAGAGAGAAAAGGAGATGTACTTTGCCATCTCAGCTTTGATGTGTGACATGCGATGATGAAAGTGTATGTAGCAGTGTGTGAGATGTTTACGGTTGCATTTTATTTGCAGAAACTCTGCCTTTTACTCCCGGTAAAGGTTACATGACGGATAAGCAACAACAATGAACAATGGTCATTGGTCATCTCTGAAACATCTTTGAGTGCCCGTCAGTCGATGATAATCCTACTGTAAAGAGATGACTGAAAATCGACTAAATGTGACTAACTTCCTGGCTCCAGCAGTCTAAGGTAGATATGTAAGTTGAACTGTATGGAAACGTCGCTCAGATAAATAGTAGTAATTCCATTCAAAGCATCTGGGAATGAGAATCTGCCTGTCCCCTCTTTTTGTTCTTCCCCCTCTTCTCAATCAGTCCATCGTCATTTTTAAGATACTCTCTTCGTAGTCTTTCTGGAACAGTGTGAGCTCACACCTCCTGCTCCCCCTATCTAAAGGGTTTTGTGGGGTGACTTGAGAGACAGAAGAGAGAGAGAGAGCGAGAGAGAGAGACTAAAAGAGAGAGAAAGAGAGGGAGAGAGAAAGAAAGAGAAACAGAGGAGCGGAGGCAGCACATTGTAGAGAAAGAGAGAAACAGAGGCAGCACATTGTAGAGAAAGAGAGAAACAGAGGAGCAGAGGCAGCACATTGTAGAGAAAGAGACAAACAGAGGAGCAGAGGCAGCACATTGTAGAGAAAGAGAGAAACAGAGGAGCAGAGGCAGCACATTGTAGAGAAAGAGAGAAACAGAGGAGCAGAGGCAGCACATTGTAGAGAAAGAGAGAAACAGAGGAGCAGAGGCAGCACATTGTAGAGAAAGAGAGAAACAGAGGAGCGGAGGCAGCACATTGTAGAGAAAGAGAGAAACAGAGGAGCAGAGGCAGCACATTGTAGAGAAAGAGAGAAACAGAGGAGCAGAGGCAGCACATTGTAGAGAAAGAGAGAAACAGAGGAGCGGAGGCAGCACATTGTAGAGAAAGAGAGAAACAGAGGAGCAGAGGCAGCACATTGTAGAGAAAGAGAGAAACAGAGGAGCAGAGGCAGCACATTGTAGAGAAAGAGAGAAACAGAGGAGCGGAGGCAGCACATTGTAGAGAAAGAGAGAGACAGAGGAGCAGAGGCAGCACATTGTAGAGAAAGAGAGAGACAGAGGAGCAGAGGCAGCACATTGTAGAGAAAGAGAGAAACAGAGGAGCGGAGGCAGCACATTGTAAACTGCTGAGCCCCTGAATATCACACTGCTGCTGCTTTCACTGTTATTAAACCTCACTGCTACCTCGCCCATCAGGCCAACTAATCACATCAATAGAGCAACCTGTGTGTGTGTGTGTGTGTGTGTGTGTGTGTGTGTGTGTGTGTGTGTGTGTGTGTGTGTGTGTGTGTGTGTGTGTGTGTGTGTGTGTGTGTGTGTGTGTGTGTGTGTGTGTGTGTGTGTGTGTGTGTGTGTGTGTGTGTGTGTGCGTGTGTGTGTGTGTGTGTGTGCGTGCAAGTGCGCACGAGCTGCCTGCCTGCCTCTCTGATAGTGCAGTTTCCATTACATTACTAATCTATTGGCCTGGCTTCATAGTGTTTCATAAATACCATCCTGCTATTTCCTTATTTCTACCCTTCTGGAATCCATTAAGATTTCACACAGTCAGATTCCCAAATGGCACCCTATTCCCTATTTAGAGCACTACTTTTGACTAGAGCCCTACAAAAGTCATACAATATATAGGGAATAGGGTGCCATTTGGGATTACTGCGTTTGTCAGATTTGGAATTGTTTCCAGAAAAAAAAACATGTTATTAAGCTGTATCCTGTACTGCGTCAGAGTTTGATGAATATTTGATTATGGAAGAATTGTTCCATAAACAGTGTTTTGATTAATATGAAGTTAGAGCAGAGTGGTTCTGTACGTAGAAAAACACTCAGATGGTTCTAGAAAAGAACAGGCTGTGGAAGAAAAACATGGTACCGGGAACCAGGAACCCGTTCTATAGAACCCTCTAGATGGAATAGCATTTAGGGCGGGAAAACAGGCCGACAAATAACCCTAGAATTGACCTGCCTTGTCACGCTACACTTAGCCTGCCTGTATGGGTGACTTGTGGCCAGTTAGTGGTGCTCGAACACACACATCCTCGTGTACGCATCTGAACGCACGGACATGCGCTCGCACGCACGCACACACACACACACACACACACACACACACACACACACACACACACACACACACACACACACACACACACACACACACACACACACACACACACACACACACACACACACACACACACACACACACACACACACACACACACACACACACACACGGCTGTGAGTTAATAAAGGAGCAGCAGTCACTAGTCTGACGGGGGCTTTCTATTAGAGCTCAGCCAGCCGGGCAGCTCACTCCACAACACTTTATCACACTGTCATTCACACCACCACACGCAAGTGTGTGTGTGTGTGTGTGTGTGTGTGTGTGTGTGTGTGTGTGTGTGTGTGTGTGTGTGTGTGTGTGTGTGTGTGTGTGTGTGTGTGTGTGTGTGTGTGTGGAATAGAGACTGACAGAGAGAGAGACTGACAGAGGGAGAGAGAGCGAGGGAGAGAGAGCGAGAGACGGCAAGAGAGAGGAAGAGGGCGAGAAAGAGATAAAAATATGAAAGAGAGAATGAAGCAGCAGCGGGGATCAGGGGTGACAAACGATCAGGATATTTCCGTCCCACAGGATGATGAATCGAGACAAGATCTGGCAGGTGAAAGATGGAACCTTATATAGGTAGCGTCCCAAATTACACCCTATTCCTTATGAAGTGCACTACTTTTTGACCAGGGTTCTGGTCAGAAGCAGTGCATGATATAGGGTTGCTATTCGGAACGCAGACATGGAATGTAATAAGAATGGAAGTAATTGACCTGTCGTTGACTTCCCGTCTAAAAAGTGCTATATTCACTTAAAAAGGCACTAACCATCTCTTTAAGGAACAATGAAAGCCATTACTAAGAGTATCCGCTTCATAACTAATGCAGAGGAAGGTATATTAATAGCAAGTTCTACACTGTGTTCCAAATGGCAGCCATTTGTCTGTATAGCACACTACTTTTGACCTGGTTCCATAAGGCTCTGGTCAAAAGTTGTGCACTATATAGAGAATGGGGTGCCATTTGGGATTCAGACCTATTAATGAGTACATTCAATGTGGTAATGGAGACGCCATAGAAATGTAGGGGGGATATAGAAGGCTGGATGGAGACAAATAGAGAGAACATAGTGTGTGTGTGTGTGTGTGTGTGTGTGTGTGTGTGTGTGTGTGTGTGTGTGTGTGTGTGTGTGTGTGTGTGTGTGTGTGTGTGTGTGTGTGTGTGTGTGTGTGTGTGTGTGTGTGTGTGTGTGTGTGTGTGTGTGTGTGTGTGTGTGTGAGGAAAGCCAAGCCTGCTAAATAACTGTCAGAGATTGACAGAATGTGGAGATATAGAGAGGAAGAAAGAAGAGAGGGAGGGAGAGAAATGGGGGACAATGTGAGAGGAGCGGTGACAATGGGAGAAGGGACAAGTCACTCTCTCTCTCGATGGAAAGTGTTACCACATACATTGCCAAAGCAAACATATAGACAGATATAATTTAAATAATGATGAAGCAGATAGATAACTGGTTGGTCATTCCACTGGCTGTCCCTACGGGTGTGTCAGGAAGCGACATATTTTGCAGCTAATATGCCACAATGAGGTTTTTCGATATTGGATTTTCTCCTTTTCTGTCTTTGTTTAAAAATCTTTGTATTCGTTTTTAAATTTGGGGGAAGAAAATTGTCTTTATAGTTCTGGCAATGTAGGAAAAAATGCAGCTATGTCTCGACCCCTCTCTGGGCCAGGTTCTATGGCCATGCTGTGCTCACTGAGTATGTACTGTACATAGTCAGTGTTTTTCTCCATTTTCGACCAGTCATAGTGGTCAGATATTTGGCTGTAAGCAGACTAGCATTGAAGTTAAATTTGTCTTTCCAATACGTGATAGATTTTTTTCTTTGCTTTGTGATAATTTGGTTGGTTGTCCTGAGGCTTTGTTGGCTTGGTAGTGGTTAGCGAACTTAGTCTCAGGACCAGCTGGCTGAGGGGACTCTTCTCTATGGTCACATATTGGTATTTAAGGTTACAACCCTGCCCTAACCCGGACCCTAGCGTCGCCCTAACCCGCACTACAGAGGGTAGTGCGTATGGCCCAGTACATCACTGGGGCCAAGCTTCCTGCCATCCAGGACCTCTATACCAGGTGGTGTCAGAGGAAGGCCCTAAAAATTGTCAAAGACTCAGAGTGCATAAGAGGAGATTACCGTGAGTCAACGGTCATGTGGAATTTTACTGCGATCATGACTCACAACTGCTGGTGACGCAGCCCGAAGTGGGGGGGTCACTTGTTTTTAAATTATTCTAACATTTGGTGGCTCTTATTTAGATATTAATCAGAAGAGGGAATTGGCCTAATTCTGCTCTGCATGCGATGTTTGGGATTTTTCTCTGTAGCCTGAGGATGCTCTTACAGAAATCCGCATGCTGGGTTTCCATTGGGGGTTTGTCCCATTTGTCAAATTCTTGCTTTGTAAGCACACCGCACACTTTACTGCCATAAAGTGCAATTGGTTCTAATATTAATTTGAATATTTTCAGCCAGATCCCCTCTCTCTCTCTCTCTCTCTGTCACTCACCGGTGCACGCCGCTGTTGCACATGACGATGTGTGTGGCTCCGAGGCGAGAGCAGAGTTCTGATGCCACGGTAAGCAGGCCGACTCCTGACGCCCCACAGGCTGTATACTGGCAGGCTGCCGTGCGACGGGAGGAGATAAAACTCTCCATCAGCCGATACAACTCCTCCAGAGCATTCAGAGGACGCATCAACTGGGGGAGAGGGAGAGGAGAAGGAGAGGTAGGAGAAAGGGACGGAGGGTTAATACCGTAGGACTACTGTATCAGGCCCTGCGGTAGACTAGCATCCTGTCCATGGGGTATACTTGTACACCAAGCTGCCTCGCGCTACAGAAACAGGACCATTGTGCCATGGATCATTCCGGCTTGGACAAGGCTACTTGCTATGACTGCATAACGTGAGTATCAGACCATGACTCCACTGTAACTAACCTATGAAGATGGTGTTTCCGGATCCTCTTACCTTGTCTATGAGGGCAGCTTTAGGTGTGGAGCTGGGGGGAAGGTTGGACTTATCCAGGTAGAAAGCCCTGTAGAGAGGAACACAGGAAGGTTAGACAATGCTGCTCCCTAGCATGACAATGGTTTTAGCTAATGATAAACAATGTTTAACGGACTATTCATGAGGTTAGGGTAAGCCCTCCACACTATGGCACCCATAGTTCAGCAACACAGTAGCCCTACGCGTTATGCCACATCCTTTGCACCAATTTATTTGACCTTTATTTGACCAATAGGTCAGACTCAGTAGCAGCAGATCAGACCGGCCCAGGCCCTGCTCTGCAAAGCAGGGAAAATAGGGCAGCAGTCCATCAAGTGTTTGTTTTGGAGCTGGGTGGTGTGGTACATCAAATCCTCTGACTAACCCAGTCCAAGCTCCAGATCCTAGCTCAGCAGATACACAAACTAAGTATGTGTCCCGAATGGCACTCTATTCCCTATATAGTGCACTAGTTTTGACCAGGGCTCTATGTAGGGTGCCATTTGTGACGCAGACTGAGCATCTCATCTGGGCTTCATTCCTTCATTCATTCAATGAGCGGGAGGGTGTAGTTTCATAGTGTGCGGGAGGGTGTAGTTTCATAGTGTGGCCACTGGAGGCAGTACTAGCCTGGTCTCTCTATTCTATGGAGATGGCTGGCTGGAGAATGGACGATGTGTGTGAGGCTAATGGTGCTGGCTCAGCAGTACGTAAAATCAGTCACAGTCAGTCAACCCCCTCTTATTATACCAAGTGTGTGTGTGTGTGTGTGTGTGTGTGTGTGTGTGTGTGTGTGTGTGTGTGTGTGTGTGTGTGTGTGTGTGTGTGTGTGTGTGTGTGTGTGTGTGTGTGTGTGTGTGTGTGTGTGTGTGTATGTGTGTATGTGTGTGTGTGTGTGTGTCTTATCATATTGTGCCAAATATGCCTCAAGCTATGAATCAAGGCAGGAACTACAACTATCTACAACCATCACAGCCTCAAGCATTGGAGAGACACGCACACACACACACACACGCACACACACACACACACACACACACACACCACACAGAATGATATGCATCTGCCTGTGGCCATTAGCCTCCTATCCTGCATCTAAGAATCTTCAGTTGGCGATATGCGATATCCTCTCTGCTAGCCAAAGTATTGTTATTCATATACCGGATAGAGACATATCCCTGCAGATTCCTATTGACATGTTTCCTAGTGTTTAGGCTTGAGGGTAAACAGAAAAGTGTAATGCCAGGGATATTGTTCATACTGCTGACAATAAAAGCTAATCCATTAATGTTCAGTTTAGTCTGCCCAGTACATGTATGAGTCCCAACTATTCCCTATTTAGTGCACTACTTTAGACCAGGGTCCATTGGGAATAGGGTATCATTTGGGATTGCAGACAGACTGCCTTGACGTTTATTATCACAATGATATTTTTGCCTGACACATTAAAACAGTTATGGTTCAGGATTTAATAACGCTGTAAATCAGTACTGGCAGGGTGGGGAGATCAAGTTTATTCTACAAACACAAACCAGGGTTTCCGTTAGGAAAAGTTGGCGCTGGACAAGTGACCGGGAATATTTTTATTTATCGGACATTTAAGCTATTTACCAATCATCGATATGCATTGGGTACGTAACCCATTAGGCTGTCCGTCCACCCTCGCAGCCAGCGCCTTCCATAAACGACGGATATTGGCTAAATGAGCCACATTTACGTGTCCTTAAAAACAGCCTATAACTAATTACAAAAACACTATTTCCATCTGTAGCGTATGCAAAACTTTAGAGCATATTTCTCCCCATGATTTTTACTTTCCTAAAACAAATATTGTCCACCACACTGTTCAGCTATTAGAGATATGAGCACTAAATGCATCAGGGCACTGCATAGGCCTATTGGCTTAGGTGTCCACTGTATTAGGTATATTCATTTTTGGGGGTCAAAAAATGTAAAAGGAAGAGAAGCTTAGCCCCAGAGAGAGAGATAAGAGATATGCCGGTGGCTTGCTACGACACGACATGCATTTCAGATAGGCTACTGCGTCTGCTTTAGAGATATAGGAGTACAGAAGGAGGCTAATTCGTACATTTTTAATTTGAATATTTTTTTAAAAGATAAGCATTTTATTGTTAGATTATAGGAGTAACTGCAGGCCTATGAACTAGGCCAAAAACATTCAACTGTTGGAGTCAGTCGGAGCGCCTCTGCACACTGCCTCGTATCATAGGCCTGCAGTATAATAGGCTAATAGCCACACCACACCGAACCTTCAAAAAGTTTCTAAACTTTATTAGGGTAATATCAAAAGTAAATCAAGCCATTGTTTATAGAGAAAGTACGAGCAGGATATTATATTCCGTAAAACCCAACATTATAGTTGGAACTTAATTTGGCCAAAGAAATGGCTCAACGGAATTAAACAAAACACTTGCAAACTGGTTTAAACCTTCACAGCTTATATTGCAGTAATTACCAAGAAAGGCTAGTGCCTACCGTACCTAACAAAGTAATGACTAATTATATTTATTTTACAACAGGCACACAATTAAAAAGACAAATCAAACTTAATTTAGCCAATGAAAATGTCTCAACAGAAAAAAAAAAAAACGTTTTGCATATGTAGCCCTTTCTTGTCGTCAAATGTCCTAGTGGCCTCAGTGGTGGAATGTTATTCATATTTTAAATCTTTTTTCTTTTTTTACGCAGAAAATCCAGTGTTTCTATATCAATCGGTTTTGTTATATTTCAGTCTTCTGTGATGTACTGTATATAAAGTGTAATATTGGGATGCAAATACAAAATTGAATACATTTCAACGTACATTATATCTGACATGATACAGGTGTCTTATTTTTGTTAAGCCCATAACCATGTGTGTGAGGTGTATACTTTTGTTTCAAAGTAGATTTGTTTAAGACTATCAAGAAACACTCTGTGTGACCCTGATTGAGCCCACTGCAGTAACAGGTTTTAAAGAACTGGCTTGGATTAATAAATAGCCCTACAATAATATACAATAATAATAATAATAATAATACGTGTAAAACAAATGACTATAAATACAAAAAAGTCTATTAAAGTTCCAAAATTGCATCCTACCTGAACAGCGAGTTGCACATTACTCAATAGAAAAATTGAGTAGGCCTATCATCTTATAAAGTAATTCACAGTGCTTTATTAAAAATTATAAACTTGGCTGAAAGCAGTGGTATATGAGACCGTATACCACGGGTATGACAAAACATTTATTTTTACTAATTAGGTTGGTAACCAGTTTATAATAGCAATAAGGCACCTCTGGGGTTTGTGGTATATGGCCAATATACCACGGCTAATGGCTGTATCCAGGCACTCCGCGTTGCATTGTGATAAAGAACAGCCCTTAGCCATGCTATATTGGCCATATACCACACTCCCTCGAGGCGTATTGCTTAAGTGTAAAAGTCTACTGAGATGGTATTGAAGAAATAAGTTGTTTCATTTTGTGATTCTAAATATTTTAATATGCAACCTAATTCAGTGATTGTCATGCATTGTGGGTAGACACTTATGCTAGAGTGGTTATATTTCACTTTTAAAATAGAGCACCAGAATTTTTTTATATTTTTGTTGTTCAATAGAGATTCATTTTCCTGCATCTTTACATGCTCTAATATCATAGGCTAATTTATTTGGGGCTAATTCACCACATGAGTAAGTGGAAACTCAAAACAGATCACCATGACTCATAGTAGCCCTGTACTAATCTAAAATGACATTTAATGTCCTATGTTGAAGTTGTAGCCTACCGCCCAATGAGGCCTATGCACTCGCAATGGCCAATCCGCATTTCACAGGCTCCGTATCTCAAAGCCATATCAAATATCTTTGTGAAATTGTTGCTACTGAACTCATAATTGAGAGTTAAGAAATAAAAAAGTACTGTATACCTACAGGAAGCCGAGAACATCTTCTCTCCATCTGTGACAACAGGATAGCTTCCTTGCAATCAGAATATTTATCTTTCTCCCTAGGCCAACGCTCCTCTCTCGCTCTCTCCTCAGCAGCAGGGCAGCCCTGGATAATTTGGCAGGCTACAATTGTATTTATCGGCCAAAAGCCGTCAATTACCGGCAAACGGAAGCCCTGGCACACAACACAGTTACATCATCGGCACCATAGCATTATCCTTTAACTTGCAGTCTCCCAAAGCTAAATGACTATGAGGGGAGTTTACTATTGGTTCAGGCAGAGTTAACGGTCCATGTAATTGGTTCAACACTGGCTTATCATTCACAAAATGCTTGAGATAGCGCAGGAGTTATGCTGAGCTTTCGGCTAGAAACGTTATTCACTTCAATCCCCCCCATCTCACCCTCCATAAACCCTTTGCAAGCACATATAATGGCTTAGGGTCCATAACGAACATTAATCATTTAAAAGGGTTGCCGGGTGGTTCTCTGCAAATTCCTATTTGCTAAATATGAGTTTTTCTCATTCAGACTGTTGTTTGCACTTGGTAACTATAGTGTGTGTGTGTGTGTGTGTGTGTGTGTGTGTGTGTGTGTGTGTGTGTGTGTGTGTGTGTGTGTGTGTGTGTGTGTGTGTGTGTGTGTGTGTGTGTGTGTGTGTGTGTGAGCGCGTGTGCATGCGCAAAGAGATGTGTGCGGACAAACAAAAAGGCTGGAGTGCATCAAAGCCAGTATCCTCCTTACATTATCCAAGGCGCGATGACAAAAAAAAAAAAACTTTAATCTTGCTCCATAAATACTTTGACTTCATATTGTAGGCATTAAAACTATGTTTTACTAGCATAAAACAAAATGAAATTCAACAAGACAATAACACTCAAAAGTTACCCCATAAAAGTTCTAAATATAGGCCCTGCTACAGGCCTGCTATGCACCTTACCATTTAGTCCCTACACCACAACCCATTCACACTCCAATATCTCTCTTTCTGCCCAATAACATTTTATCACACAAAACTCGTCTGCCCAAATGGCATCCTATTCCCTGCATAGTTCACAACTTTTGACCAGGAACCCATAGGGAATATGGTGCCATTTGGGATGAACCCTCTGTCTCAACGCTGCTGCTTACACTTTTCTGTTAAAGCAAAAAAAAATAACATCCTTGTAGATGCATTTTGCCAAGCCAAGGTCATATTACCCACTGATTATACCATAGACAAACATACTGCCCACCATGAAGAGAGAGGAGCCTGGAGGTCCTTGTCTGCGTCCCAAATGGCACCCTATTCCCGATTATTTTGGGAATAGGGTGCCATTTGGGACCTAATCCTTGATGACTAACTAATAATAAGGGCAAACTTTAGGTCAGGATGATATCCTTTGGGTGTTTTGGTAAGTGAAGCCAATTTAAAGGGACATAATTTGGTCAACGGATGGCAATTGGGTGGTTGGGAAAAACCCTATTTTGGGAATTGGAAATTATAGTCAGCCCACACATGCAGTACTGTAACTATATACACATGTTGGTACAAGGGGATACCCATATAATCACATATCACATTATAGGATCTCCGTGGGGTTACTGGTATGGTTGATGTATATGAGATTGTAAAACACGAGGAGCCCTGACATCACAGTTTCCTTTCCCACTGACGCTGGTGACACCCTCGCAGTTTAATCCACGCTCCTTTGCTCAATTCTGAACCCTTACGCGGAGAATGAATGAGTCTGTGTGTGTGTGAGTGTGATAGTGTACGTGTGTGAGAACATAGAGGCCAGGAACAGCCCGCCTCCTTGCAGTCTGGGCAACAGCTTAACCTCCCAGAACACTACGGAACCCTCTAGAGGAATTCTAGAATGACAAAAGACTCGTAAGTTTCCCACAAGGAATTCCATCCACATTCTAACCAGTTCCAACATTCAGAGGGGGAAGCATTGGGATTAACAATGCCCTGTGTTCACTCTTGGGCCCTTCCCATTCCACCAGGTGGAAACAAAAGGAAAAGCCTTAGTAGCCATCTGTGTGTGAACTGTACAGGAGTTCTATGGGTCTACTTCATCTTGTTTGGTGATTTCCCAGGGTTGCTTCTCGGTCTACATCCCAAATGACACCCTATTCCCAACATAGTGTACTACTTTTGACCATAGCACATAGGGAATAGGGGGCCATTTTGGACACACACTTTGTGTGTGTGTGTATAAGAGGCTATTGGAGTCCTAGGGGAACTGTAGTGGGGCAGCAGGCTCAGTGTTAAAGCCTCCTCTGTAATAACTAATGGGGTACTTTTCCCACCACATACATTTTTACACAGGGCCTTAATAGAGGATTTGGACGGCAGCCAAGGATGCCCTATGGCTTCCAGCCCAGCTCATTTGACTGAGGCCTTCCTCCAAGGAGATTTAACTCTGTATGCATCCCATATAGCATCCTATTCCCTATGTAGTGCACTATATAGGGCAGTGCTTGTCCAGGACAATAAAAATGCCTACCATTGGGGGTACTTGAGGACTGGAGTTGGGAAATACTGATATAGGGAATAGGGTGCCATTTGGGACACAGCCACTTTGTTTCATCTTCTCCTAACAAAAGGAAAATACTCCAGGCTCTTTCCCAGGCAGGCCACGCTCATTACAATCAGTAGGAACGGACTGTGTGTGTGTGTGTGTTTGAGGGGTTCTAAGGCACATATGTTTTCTGCGTTTCAGACAAAGCTAGCGTGGGAATCTGAATAGTGGCGTGCAGTCTACTGAGGCACATCAATGAAACAGAGCTGAAACAGTGAGTCCAGAAACCCTGAGAGTAACATTACCATGCTTAAAGTAACTGCCCAGGGAAAATATCCCCTTTAAAAGCTCATAATCTTTTAACTCATACCCAAATAATGTAAACGCTTCCTATACTTGTATTTGTGGCCAAAGCATATATGTGAGAAAAATACACTTCAAAAAGCCCAAGTGAAACGTGTATT
The DNA here is from genome assembly GCF_045679555.1 of Salvelinus alpinus. Classification (NCBI taxonomy): domain Eukaryota; kingdom Metazoa; phylum Chordata; class Actinopteri; order Salmoniformes; family Salmonidae; genus Salvelinus; species Salvelinus alpinus. The sequence continues at coordinate 28,618,407 of NC_092095.1, read as the reverse complement.
TCAAACAGACCGTTTCAAAAATGCTTATTACTTTCTCAGAGGATGAAGTCATGTTTGTGGCCGAGTTTTCTCATTGACTGAGCTGGCCAATCAGCTGTTGACTTGTCATTAATATTTTTATTGACCAGTATACGCCCACATCATTCTGTTATTGGGGTACGCCCACACCATACAAACACAGAAACGCTTTAGGTTATGACCGTAACCCCGGTTCTCGGATAGTACGAGTGAGGTATTTCCCTCTTACTCTATAAAATGGTCCACGCAGTGTCTCCGAGTCAAAACAAGCAACATCTCTTCCTAGCTCATGCGAGGAGGGTGTTCTGGTGAAATACCTCACTCAGACTATCAGAGAACCGGAGTTAAGGTCATAACCTAAAGTTCTCTTTCAAGGATTCGTTTCGGTATTTCACTTATGGGATATTCTGACTCCCGTATTGCCAGACGAGCTTATCCTGACGACCGACTGCCCTGTGCGACACTATCACACAAAATGGGCCCTGCCCCTCAGAAGATCCTACACGTAATACAGTATGCATCAGAGTTGGTGCAGTGATATCCAGTCTACTGTATAAAAAACTTTGCCAATGTATGAAGCCCATACAAATATCTTGGCTAGATAGGCCCTTAAATAAAGGCCAGGACGTAGCCATGCCTCTAGTGAAATGAGCCCAAAGACCAGCAGGAGACCGGAGTCCCTTACTTGTATAGGCCAAAGTGATAGCCCCCACTATTATCCAGTGAGAAAGGAGTTGTTTAGTGAGCACTTTACCCACGTGAGGTTTGGGCCCAGGAAACAAACAGCTGATCACGTTTTCTAAACCCCTTAGTCCTGTCCATGTACACTGCATTCAGAAAGTATTCAGACCCCTCGACTATTTCCACATTTTATTACGTTACAGCCTTATTCAAATGTTTTATTGTTTTATTTTAAATCATTATCAATCTACACACAATACCCCATGATGACAAAGCAAAACAGGTAATGTTTTGGTAAAAAAATACAAAAAAAACTGCAATATCACATTTACATAAGTTCAGACCCTTTACTCAGTACTTTGTTGAAGCACCTTAGGCAACGATTACAGCCTAGTCTCTTCTTGGGTATGACGCGACAAGCTTGGCACACCTGTATTTGCGGAGTTTCTCCCATTCTTCTCTGCAGATCCTCTCACCTCTGTCAGGTTGGATGTGGAAAGCAAAACAGGTAATGTTTTGGTAAAAAAACATTACCTGTTTTGCTGCACAACTATTTTCAGGTCTCGCTAGAGATGTTTGATCGGGTTCCAGTCCGGGCTCTGGCTGGGCCACTCAAACCACTCCTGCGTTGTCTTGTCTGTGTGCTTAGGGTCGATGTCCTGTCGGAAGGTGAACCTTCGCCCCAGTCTGAGGTCCTGAGTGCTTTGGAGTAGGTTTTCATCAAGGATCTCTCTGTACATCTTTCCCCCGATCCTGACTAGTCTCCCAGTCCATGCCGCTGAAAAACATCCCCCCAGCATGATACTGCCACCACCATGCTTCACCGTAGGGATGGTGCCAGGTTTCCTCCAGACGTGACACTTGGCATTCAGGCCAAAGAGTTCAATCTCGGTTTCATCAGACCAGAGAATCTTGTTTCTCATGGTCAGAGTACTTTAGGTGCCCTTTGGCAAACTCCAAGCGGGCTGTCATGTGCCTTTTACTGAGGAGTGGCTTACGTCTGGCCACTCTACCATAAAGGCCTGATCAGTGAAGTGCTGCTGGAAGGTTCTCCCATCTCCACAGACGAACTCTGGAGCTCTGTCAGAGTGACCATTGGTTTCTTGGTCACCTCCCTGACCCAGCCCCTTCTACCCCGATTGCTCAGTTTGGCCGGGGGGCCAGCTCTAGAAAGAGTCTTGGTGGTTCCTAACTTCTTGCATTTAATAATGATGGTGGTCACTGTGTTCTTGGAGACCTTCAATGCTGCAGAATTGTTTTGGTACCCTCCCCCAGACCTGTGCCTCAACACAATCCTGTCTCAGAGCTCTACAGACAAGTTGCTCTGACATGCACTGTCAACCGTGGGAGCTTATGTAGACAGGTGTGTGCCTTTCCAAATCATGTCCAATCAATTGAATTGACCACAGGTGGACTCCAATCAAGATGTAGAAACATCAAGGATGATCATGGTAAGCAGGATGCACCTGAGCTCAATTTCAAGTCTCATAGCAAAGTGTCTGAAAACGTACGTAAGTAAGTTATTCCTGCTCTTAGTTTTTGTTATAAATGTGCAAATCATTTTGGGGTATTGTGTGTAGATTGATGAGGGGGGGAAAACTATTTAATCCATTTTAGAATAAGACTGTAACGTAACAAAATGTGGGAGAAGTCAAGGGGTCTGAATACTTTCCGAATGCACTGTATTTGGCCTGGCGAAGGAGTCTTATGTGCTGACTAAATGGAAACTGATAATTCTGAGTTTGTTACTCCACTGGTCTCGGGAAGACATTACGAGTCCTTACTGTCCGAGACCGAGTCAAGACCGAATACAAAAGTATTCAACACCGAGACAAGACCAAGACACTCAATATGGGGCCTCGAGACCAGACTCGAGACAGAGACCGGTCCCGAGTACTGCAACACTGCCAGCTAGTGCTAACCGTTGCTGCATGAATCCCCGTGGGGATATCCATTGCCTCTAATGACCCATCGGGAACATCAGCCCCCATGTTAGAGTTTGTTGACTCAGGTTAGGTTGGCATGCTAGCCTGCAACGGAGACAGGAGGGGGAGGCTAAAGCTTCCTCAGCATGTTGCACCCCAATGCAAGCAGAACAACGAGTGGTGTCATTGGCGGATATCTTGTTTCCACAGGAGCAGAGTCATGCCGGGAGCTTCTCCTCGTTTGGAGTGGGAGATGCTTTTGTCGTCATAGCTGGGATGTTATGTTTTAAGTCATCAGAAAAACTATCGTGGTAGGCTAGTCAGGTAGCTAGCGGTTAGTGGGTTATTTCTGACGTTGGCAGTCTGTGTAATGGCCGGATACCGTTTCCGAAAAAGACAGATAGAAAAGATAGCTTGGTGTAGCTAGTAAACAAAATGGAAGAAGTAAACCCACAACATTTTGAAGCTAGCTAGCGTGGTGGCTAGCTTGCTAATGACTAGCCACTGTTTGGATACAGCTAACTCAATCATGGCTGGCTTAGTGTAATAAAGGCTTCTGACAATAATGGCTTCTGAGGTAAATGAAATACTCAAATTAATACTTGAAAGATAACTGCTTTTTAACATACTAAATAAAACAAACATTTAATTCATATTGTAATTCATTATAGATCATATTTCTTAGAAATCTGGAAACCCTGGACACCACTGCAAAACATATTGAGACAGTCTGTCACGCGCTGACCTTAGAGATCCTTTTTATGTCTCTATTTTGGTTGGTCAGGGTGTGAGTTTGGGTGGGCATTCTATGTCTGGTGTTCTATGTTGTCCTTGTTTTGTATTTCTATGTGTTTGGCCTGGTATGGTTCCCAATCAGAGGCAGCTGTCTATCGTTGTCTCTGATTGAGAACCATACTTAGGTAGCCTGTTCCAACCTGTGTTGGTGGGTAGTTATTTTCTGTTTAGTGTGTGTCGTCACCTTACAGAACTGTTCGTTTGTCTTTTTTGTTGTTTTGTTCAGTGTTCAGTTGATTGATTAAAATATGAACACATACCAACCTGCACTTTGGTCCTCTTCTCCTTCTCCCGACGACGTTCCTTACACAGTCAATGTATTAATTATGGGCCGTCCTGGCTCGGACAAGGCTTACATTGAATTGATTTGAGAGGACAAGCTACTGTACAGTGCCCACTGACCTGCTTGTATATCCCTTGTTTAAAGACGCATACCTAAATTACAGTACTACACACAGGCACAAGGAATGTAGCACCAGCTACAATTCTCTGGAGAGAACCAGCTGCAATTCTCCATGACTTATTTCTGTATTCCTATAAAGGCCTCATAGCTAAATAACACTATTTGACAACCCAGGGAGGGAGGGAAGAAATACAGTACAGTCGGGAAAACGGTCCGACATACAAGTAACGATTTATGTGGCTCCCCATATTAACCCAGAGAGAACTGGATTTATGTGGCTCCCCATATTAACCCAGAGAGAACTGAATGCTGGTCCGTGTCTAAATCATTGACACATCGATGATGAAGGACTTTCACTGGATATTAAATTCACCCACAAACCCCCTGCTGTAGCAGAGTGGAACCGGGCTCGCCATTGGCTAATGAAGTACTTTTTGGCGGAGGGAGGCAGAGGGGGATGGAAGGAGAGAAGGGAGAGAGGGAGAAAGGCGTAGGGAGGGAGTCCTCATGACGTGCCTTTGGATGTGTCCCAAATGGCACCTAGTCCCTATGTAGTGCACTACATTTGACCAGGGCCAGTAGTGCACTATATAGGGTACCACTTGAGATGCAGGCTCTCTCAGTGATATTTGTGCCGAGTCGCCGACTGCTGGGTCTCAGGGTGCTGCATGCTGAATGCATATTCAGGAAGATAATTTCCTCATCCAACAACCACCCCCATAGCAGCTGTCTGTTTACCTTGTCACAATTTATTAGATGGGGGATTAAGGGGTAGTGATGGGTTAAGGGGGGGGGGGGGGGGTTTCCACATACAGTAAGCAGTAGCCTAAAAGCAATGCCCACGAAATGAACACTTTTTCACGTCTTATAGTGTATAGTAGAGTTTACAACTGATTGAAAAACGTATTTGATTAACATTCAATCATATCCTGCTTACTCCTCTGACCATGAGGTAAAGAGCCATGGCCTATAGCATGCTAGTTATTATATACTCCAATGCACACACGCCTCCGAACCACATGCCAGTCAACAGATGATGCAAGGACACTGTCATTGTCAAAGCCTGTGTCCCAAATGGCACCTTATCCCCTATACAGTGCACTACTTTTGACCAGGGCCCATAGGGGGGGTCAGTGCACTATATAGGGAATCGTGTGCCATTTGTGGCTCACACCTAGTCATTGTCACTGCTGTCAATCTGAGGAGCAGGAAGCCCAATCTGAGGAGCAGGAAGCCTGTGTCATGTGGTGTCCTTGAGGCCTCCCAGTAGATCAGGGTTTATGGTTTATGAGAGTCACGTCCTGGTGATGTCACACCCTGCTTAACACATCTGTCCACTAAATCAGCCAACCAGGAAACAGGAGCCAATAAGGACCAACCAGGAAACAGCAGCTATTAAGACTGCAGATGACAAGGACGAGCTAAAAGAGAGGAAGCAAATCTGGGGTTCCAGAGCCTTGAAGGTTCTATAAAAGGTTTCAGAATCGTACATCTAAAACTGTCAGATTCACATCCTGAATAAACAAATCAATGAGTCGATGGGTGTTTGGTTGGTTAAATCAGCCGTTTTAGTGCTAAACTAGAATAAAAGCCTGTAACTCCAGGTTGAAGACTATTGCTCTAATAGTCCCATAAAGCCAACGTGTTAGATATAGTAGAGCACTCATCCCTTTCACCTGGAAACCCATTGGAAACAGTCCCCATGGAAACCCATTGGAAACAGTCCCCATGGAAACCCATTGGAAACAGTCCCCATGGAGACCCTCGAAACAGTCTACCTCTTTCTAAGTCTCCCAATGGGAACCTAGGAGCATACAGCTCAACCCTGGATATGAAATACACATGGCCATCCTGTCAGCACCTTTCAGCTCCTTTGCAGCCAAGAGAATAGCACTGAACAGCAGGAGAAGGAGAAAAGCGCATGGCTGAACGCACAGCACACAGTAAGCACTGCTCTACAGGCTGATAAGATGCTTTCCTGAGATTTCGGAATTCAAGGAGAACGGTCTGTGGTTTCCAAGGCATCCTACTTAAAAAGGGAAAGAGTGAGATTGACAGAGATAGACAGAAATAGAAAAAAGAGAGAGAGAGAGCGCAAGATCGACAGATAGACAGACAGAGGTAGAATCATCCCTGGTTCCAGACAGACAGACAGAGACAGAAGTAGAATCCTCCCAGGTTTTTCCAGTGGTTGCCTACTTGTACCCCAGTTTGACAGGTTCCTGAGGGAGCAGACTGCACACTGAGCACAGCTTGATGCAGCTGCTCCCAGCTGTTACTGAAGCTGCATAGTGGTGTGTGTGTGTGTGTGTGTGTGTGTGTGTGTGTGTGTGTGTGTGTGTGTGTGTGTGTGTGTGTGTGTGTGTGTGTGTGTGTGTGTGTGTGTGTGTGTGTGTGTGTGTGTGTGTGTGTGTGTGTGTGTGTGTGTGTTGACACAAGCACAACCGAGTTTGCAATTACTGTACTGCTCCACCTCCCTGTGCTTAGCTGGTCCCAACGAATTACACAGGACACCAGGTCACCACTCAATCAGTGACATGCACTAGTATCTCAAGGTAAAATTCAGCCCTACAATCACTGGAGGAATCTTTATGACCAGGATCAAATTTACCAATAAGTATCTTGCTTGGCAGCGGTGCCTCAAACAAAGTTTGAATGACACGCAATACGTCAAGTTTGGATTCAGCCCCAAGCTATGATTCAGCCTAGCTCACTGGAGGGATCTTCTGTACGACCTGGATACACTACACATAAATATCAGATGGTGTCCAGCTTGACAAGGGCCCCTGAGGCCGTGAAGAAGTGCTGATCCACCGAGAGAAGAGATGAGCTATCGATATCTCAGATGGCTTTACTGGCAGAAACCCTGCCCGGTGATTCCACTGCCTTGTGTATGAGTGCCAAGCATGCTCTATCGTCATCTCTACTTCGCGTAGCAGCAGTTGACGCCTACAGTCTCTCTGCCAAGGCAAGGGATGCTCTGTAGGATCCCCCATGTCTAATGTTAGTGAGTGCGTGGTGGTTGCCTAAAGCTAACTGCTTCATCTAACTGTAGATAAGAAGTCACTGAACTGCTAAACTCAAAAACCTGCAGTAATGTTACTTTTGCATTATATATATATATATATTTCAACGTTCCTTCCATCTGGTATAATTGATCCTCTCTCTAGTCTCTCTGCCCACATATCTCTACTCCCTTCTCACCTCTCTACCTTTCTCTCTCTCTATGCCTGCTCTCTCTCTCTATGCCTGCTCTCTCTCTCTCTACTTCCATCCCATCTCACCAATTCCCTCCTCTTCTTTCCCTCCCTTGCTCTTCCTCCTTCCCTCCCTTCCCCTCTCCCGAGGTCCTGCTGTTCTCTACACAGGTTCTGTTCTTCTCCTCTTTGTTCTATGGTCCCTGGCTGGGTCACTGTAGGGGCTTAAGGCTTCCGCACGCTTTGGTTCGGCTGGCGCCTACCAAAATTCGACTAAGTGAACCGAACGAGTATGCTCGCACACTCCCTTAAAAGAACGTAGCTTGAAAAACAAGAAAAAATATGTTTGTCCATCTTGAGACCTCGTAGCCAGTATACACTTCCTCAAAATAGTCTGAATTAATTTTAAGATAACTCAAGAAATCTTTTATTCATTTTGAAGTGTTTGCTGAGGAGATCTTAGTCACGGAATTTTACATCTAACTAAGATGTTTGATGCAGTAATTCTCAAGCGAAAAAATGTGCATGAAAATGAGTCGTCTATCGTTGAATGAAAACAAACACTTCATTGAAGAATCCCTTACTATTGACAAATGACCGACGAAGGGGCGTAGACTTCGGGTTCCAAAATTCGTCTCGACACAATAAAAACTATGTAATGTAGACGAAGAGCTGAAAAAACCCTTGCCGAAGACCAAAACGAACAAAAACGGCACAAAATGTCGTCATAATATATGCACAAACTGTTTCGGATGGGAAGCATGCGGAAGCTTTTAGGCTGAAGAACACTGTACAAACATTCAGAGCATTCTGCATTCTATTCCCCGCCAACAATCTCTCTGACAGAGACCTAACTGTAAGGCTTCCCCTCTGTTCTACCCATCAGACACTGTGCTGCGTGTTGCTTTCAAAGTTTTACAAAGTGAACAAGAGGAAACTGTCTTAGCGCTACCTGGATGAGCTTCACAAAAGCCTATGGAATGTAAAAAAATACATACAAATAATCAAACTACCATAACATTTTACAGTCGTCTGTTTAAAGTCGGAGTTACTGTAGGTTTTCTGCATCGTTGGCTTTCAACTATTACTAAATACATGTGAGAAGATATCATTTCTAAAACATTGTGTGTCTGGATGCATGTGCTCTCTTTGCATAGTGTTCATCAGATCCCATGGGACCTGACATCTGTTAGTGATTTGGCCTGTTCCTTTATGTTTTCGGATGACTTGAATGACTTCACCACCAGGTGCGATGGCTTTCCGCCGAGCGTATATCTCTGTACTGCATGTGGTGTAGGCGGTGTGTGTGTGTGCGTGCGTGACAATGGGCTGCTGGGATATTTCAAAGCCACCCCCGCGCAGCACTGGTGTCGTACGTGACTGAGTTTACAGCTCGGAAAGAGGATCAGTCCCACAATGCATCTTGGCAGAGACTTCAATAGATGAGCGTATAGTGAGATCGACAGAGAGAGGATTTCAAAAAAACACATGACCGAATACTGCCTTTACAAACACACACATGCATAGTGTAACTGCAATTACTCTATCCACTTATCCTCTGTATGTTGTTTGGTGGACAAATATCATTTTGTTAAATCAATCACTAGCATTTCTCTCTGTCTCTCCGTAACGTAGAGTAATATGGAGTGTGTGTATTGTGTGAGTTTGGTCCTGTCAGGGTTGTTGGCGGCCCGCCAAGCTATCTATGGGTTCAACCTCAGCTCCCCTGGCCAAGCTCCAAGGATAACAAGCTGCCTGAGGTTGACTGGCACCCTATGGACCCTGGTCAAACGTAGTGCACTTACAGGGTGCCATTTGGGACGCAAACTGAAGAGGAGAGTGACTTTACAGCTAACTCCGCCTGTGGTCAGTACAGAGACATGAGACAGATCGTTGTAGTGAGCGTTCGTATTATACTGTTGTGTGTAGGAACATGACAGGAACATGGAACATTTGAGTTGTATAGATTTTGAAGGTCAGGTGAATATTGGACAACTGCTTTTTGGCTGATGAAATTGTGTCATATTTGGGGTCAAATATCTGTTTGGTTTCAATGAAACCAGTAGCTACGTTTGTCATTCCATATCATCCTCACACGGTACATGCATCATTTAACAAGACGTTTGGGTGTACGAACTTCTCACAGGAACTAGTATGTTCTGGAACATTTGAACAACTGAACACTGACAGAGAGAGAGTGAGAAATGAATAGATACCTGCCGTAGGAGACAACTAGGATTAGAAGCCTTGGTCTGAACCCTAGTTCTGGACTAAAACAGTAACACTTTGCTGAAAGGGACAGTTCGTTTTGGCTGCTTTGGGCCTGGATGGCCAGCAAAACTCTCTGCACTGTAGATGAGTCCTGAAGCTGTCCCCCAACCCAAAACCTACCTCCAACACCCAACCCAACCCAGCCTTCGCACCACCCCACCCCCCATCCTCTCCCCGTCTGTGGCCTCGCCAGCCTGTGCTTACAGAGCACATCTGCTCCCTGTTACTCCTGGAGTCTTCGCTGTCAATTCAATTAGTACGCGTCGGCTCAGGTTGTACACACACACACACACAAGTACAAACACCCACGCCAAGTTCTCCTTTTCAGATGAGTCAGCTAAATTGCACACACAGCATATGTTCTGTCCTGTGCCTTTCAAGCAAAAAGGGAATCTTAACATCAGGGGCTTTAAATGCGAAAGTGCTAGAGTGAAATCTAGGAGCTAAATAAGAACACAAAATACACTATATATACACAACTATATGGACACCCCTTAAAATGATTGGATTCGGCTATTGCAGACAAACCCGTTGCTGACGGGTGTATACAATCGAGCACACAGCCATGTCAAACTCCGTAGACAAACATTGGTTGTAGAATGGCTTTACTGAAGAGCTCAGTGACTTTCAACGTGGCACCGTCATAGGATGCCACCTTTCCAACAAGTCATCTTCATCAACTTTCTGCCCTGCTAGAGCTGCCCCGGTCAACTGTAAGTGCTGTTATTGTGAAGTGGAAACGTCTAGGAGCAACAACGGCTCAGCCGCAAAGTGGTAGGCAACACAAGCTCAAGAACGGGACCACCGAGTGCTGAAGCGCCTAGTGTATAAAAATCATCTGTCTACGGTTGCAATACTGACTACCGAGTTCTAAACTTCCTCAGGAAGCAACGTCAGCACAAGAACTGTTCGTCGGGAGCTTCATGAAATGAGTTTCCATGGCCGAGCAGCCGCACACAAGCCTAAGATCACCATGCACAATGCCAAGCGTCGGCTGGAGTGGTGTAAAGCTGGCCGCCATTGGACTCTGGAGCAGTGAAAACGTGTTCTCTGGAATGATGAATCATGCTTCACCATGTGGCAGTCCGACGGACGAATCTGTGTTTGGCGGTTGCCAGGAGAGCCCTACCTGCCCGAATGCATAGTGACAACTAAAGTTTTGTGGAAGAGGAATAATGGGCTGGGGCTGTTTTTCATGGTTCGGGCTAGGCCCCTTAGTTCCGGTGAAGGGAAATGTTAACGCTACAGCTTACAATGACATTCTATACAATTCTGTGCTTCCAACTTTGTGACAACAGTTTGCGGAAGGCCCTAATTCCCCTGTGCACAAAGCGAGGTCCATACAGAAAGGGTTTGTCGAGATCGGTGTGGAAGAACTTGACTGGCCTGCACAGAGACCTGACCTCAACCCCATCGAACAACTTTGCGATGAATTGGAATGCCGACTGCGAGCCAGGCCTAATCGC
>NC_092095.1:26970151-26972651 GCF_045679555.1 Salvelinus alpinus | reverse complement strand
CTCACTCACTCCCTCCCTACCCAACCTTGCCTTCTCCCCTGACCTTCCTGTGACACTACAGGACTAAAAAATCACATTAGCCTAGCCTGCGTCAGACCAGCCCAATGCTTGAGGTGATGGAGAACATGGGTTTGCAGGATGCCAGTTCACCATTCGGCCATTTGTGAGTTACACTCTGGTTTAACGAAATTAACTCATTTAGAATTTACGTGTCTTTTTTCTCTTTCACTCTCATTGTCATATCCCGGGGTGGTTTTTATGTGTTTAAAATGGATGTGTGACTAAATGAGAAGGCCCATCAATGCAACAGAGCATTGCAGACTCGTTTTTGGATGTATGCAGTCGTTGTGGATGGATTTTGGATTTTGAGTTAGTCAGTACAGTATAGTAGGTACCAGACCTGTTGTAGACCTATTGTAGGTCTGGTACAGTGTGGTATAGTCTGGTACAGTCTGGTACACTGTGGTCCTGTGTGGTACTGTGTGGTTCAGTGTGGTTCAGTTCGTAAAAACGTGGCACTAACAATGCAAATGTTGTGAATTTGCTGCAGGGATCTCATACAAAAATGTATGCATAAAATAATCTGTTAAGAGTGTCATATATTGCAACTATATAATAATAATAATAATAATAATAATATAGTCCCTTCAGAAAGTATTCGCACCCCTTGAGTTTTTCCGCATTTTCTTGTGTTACAAAGTGGTATAAAAGTGGATTTAATTGTCATTTTTTTGTCAATAATCTACACAAAATACTCTTTAATGTCAAAGAGGAAGAAAAATGCATACTTTTAAATTGTTTTTATTTTATTTTTGTATTATTTAAAAAAAAATGTACTCTTTTTCTCCCCAATTTCGTGGTATCCAATTGGTAGTTACAGTCTTGTCCCATCGCTGCAACTCCCGTACGGACTCGGGAGAGGCAAAGGTGAAGAGCTATGCGTCCTCTGAAACACAACCCAACCAAGCCGCACAGCTTCTTGACACAATGTCCGCTTAACCCGGAAGCCAGCCGCACCAATGTGTGGGAGGAAACACCGCACACCTGGCAACCGTGTCAGCGTGCATTGAGCCCGGCCCGCCACAGGAGTCGCTAGTGTGCAATGGGACAAGAACATCCTTGCCGGCCAAACCCTCCCCTAACCCGGACGATGCTGGGCCAATTGTGCGCCGCCCCATGGGTCTCATGGTCGCGGCCGGCTGCGACAGAGCCTGGACTCGAACCAGGATCTCTAGTGGCACAGCTGGTATATATACCTAGCTACTTATCTGGTATAGTAGCTAGGTATATACCATACCTGTTGTTGAAGTTGGTGCAGTAGGCCAGGTCCTTACAGCCCAGCTGGCAGGGCTCCCTGACGTCGGCCAAACAGGTGATCAGGTCCGTCTCCACAGGGTTATACTCGCACATCTGATCAAACTCCTGCCATGTCTGAGTGCCCCAGTTGGTGCTGATCTCCTGACACATGTCCCTTTTGGTTGACAAAACCCGAGTTAAACATACAGACAGAGTCACAACCCAAGAATGTAAAACCAGACTCAAATGTACACTGCCTTTGAACAAGGTAAATATCTCCAAAACTTTGAGTGTGCCTAACCTTCTGGCACATCTAACTGTATAAAGTCATCTGAAATTGTACATCTTGAAATGTGCAATAATCTGAAATCTGAAAACACGTTTTCACATGTGTGGTTTCATGGTATCACATGTTGCTTTATATGTTGTCATATGTGATTACATGAAAATGTGTTTTTGGAACACTTCATGTGTTAACTTGAAATTCACGTGGTTTCCGTAAGGCTCTGTAGCTAGCTCAGTTGGTAGAGCATGGTCCTTGTAATGCCAGGATAGGGGGTTCAACTCCCAGGACCACCGATATGTAAAATGTACGCACAATTGACTTTGTCGCTTTGGATAAAAGCGTCTGCTAAATGACATATATATTATTATAAGCATCTCATCAGAGTACAATGACTCCAACTAACCGGCACAATGAGGTATTGGCTTTGGAGCAGCAGTGCAGCTTGGCGCCGTCGATCTTGGCGGTGGGGGAGGTCTCCGTCTCGCTCTTGGTGGGGGGGTGGGCGCTGCCCAGGAAGCACTGCCACAGCGGGTCCTGGGGCAGTGGCTGGCTGCCGCACTCATTGATCAGGCCCTCCATGATCTCATGCTCTGTGGTCATGGTGCGAAGGATGCGCCGGCATGCCACCTGGCAGTGGGGCTCATCGGCCCGGTCGCAGCAGTACAGGCCTGGATGGACGAACAAACTTAGTGATAGGCAGTGATGGGCGCTGCCCAGGAAGCACTGCCACAGCGGGTCCTGGGGCAGTGGCGGGTCCTGGGGCAGTGGAAGGCAACACAGACATAAGATACACACTGGCTATATTAAATGGGTTCCTGATAGATTAGTATTTCAATTCAATGAAATATGTTTTTCTTTACTCCCGAGGGGCATTTTCTTGGGCAAGTATAAGACTACTCATTATCTATGGGGTTGCTG
>NC_092095.1:26932651-26965151 GCF_045679555.1 Salvelinus alpinus | reverse complement strand
GGAGGGGGCTGAGCACGCACCTTTGTGGGGCCCCAGTGTTGAGGGTCAGTGAAGTGGAGATGTTGTCTGAGACCCAGGGCACTCCAGCTTGATGATGAGCTTGGAGGGTACTATGGTGTTGAATGCTGAGCTGTAGTCAATGAACAGCATTTTTAAATAGGTATTCCTTTTGTCCAGATGGGATAGGGCAGTGTGGTGGCGATGACGTCGTCTGTGGACCTGTTGGGGCAGTATGCAAACTGAAGTGGGTCTAGGGTGGCCGGTAAGGTGGGGGTGATATGATCCTTGACTAGTCTCTCAAAGCATTTCATGATGACAGAAATGAGTGCTACGGTGCAGTAGTCATTTAATTCAGTTATCTTTGCCTTCTTGGGTACAGGAATAATGGTAGCTATCTTGAAGCATGTGGGGACAACAGACTGGGATAGAGAGCGATTGAATATGTCCGTAAACACACCAGCCAGCTGGTCTGCGCATGCTCTGAGGACCTGGCTAGGGATGCCGTCTGGGCCAGCAGCCTTGCGAGGGTTGACACGTTTAAATGATTTACTCACGTCAGCCACGGAGGGGGGGGGGGGGGGGGGGGGGACACAGTCCTTGTTAGCTGGCTGCGATGTGGCCCTGTATTATCCTCAAAGCGGGCAAAGAAGGTGTTTAGTTTGTCTGGAAGCGTGACGTCGGTGTCCGTGATGTAGCTGGATTTATTTTTGTAGTCCGTGATTTCCTGTAGACTCTGCCACATAAGTCTCATGTCTGAGCCGTTGAATTGCGACTCCACCTTGTCCCTGTACTGGCATTTTGCTTGTTTGATTGCCTTGCGGAGGGAATAGCTACACTGTTTATATTCAGACGTATTCCCAGACCTCTTTCCATGGTTCAATGCAGTGGATCGTGCTTTTAGTTTAGCATGAATGCCGCCATCCATCCACGGTTTCTGGTTAGGGAAGGTTTTAATAGTCACAGTGGGTACAACACTCATATGCATGAGCTAGTTGGACCATATTTTAGACTCCTCAGCATGACCAGTATGCTGGACACCGTGGATAGTGCCAATAAAAATCACAAAAGCAGCTCTGTCTACTGGTCAGTGAAGCTAATTAGCAAGCTAGCAGTATATCATTGTCTGTGTTAATTAGAATAACATTATACTGCTTTAACGTTCATAGCTGACTCATTTTTATAATACGGTAGAGTAACCTAAAGTGCCAGTTGTAGGCTACAAGCAAATGAGAACACCAGCTGTCTGATACTGATCAAAGGGCAGCTGGCCCAGTGGCCGCTTGAGAAATCTTAGGTAGAGCACGTTATGACGTCTTGCCTAGGTTTGTTTGCAAACAAGTAAAACTGTCGCCCCGATAGTTTGATATTTCATGAACACAAACTACGTAAATGAGACTTACTGAGTCTGGCTTTAAACTGTGGACTTATATGGACTTTTAGTGTGGGCTCAATGGGTACACAGTGTTGAGCTAAGCAACACTGTGTGTGTGTGTGTGTGTGTGTGTGTGTGTGTGTGTGTGTGTGTGTGTGTGTGTGTGTGTGTGTGTGTGTGTGTGTGTGTGTGTGTGTGTGTGTGTGTGTGTGTGTCTGTAGGTAAGGATCAACAATGTTTTTGCATCTGGGAGGCATTATGTTATGTTCTGACAGGTAGATTTGTCTGTAACAGCAACGTATCCCTTTGAAACGCTGGCTGCAGATCTTACCAGGTAGTGTGGAGTTGATGCAAATCCAAAGCTCATTCTGTGAAATACAGAAAAAAGGTCATAACATTATAAACAGAGGACCAATGCCAAAACAAGCAAGAGAACAAGAGAAGAAAATGCCATGAAAATGCCCAGTTCATAACAGAACGACAGGTTGTTTTGACGTACGGTGGTTTCTCTGGAGTTGGGACAAATGAAAAAGGAAGGGGCCTTGTGTTGAACGTAAGTGAGCATGAATGAACCACACGGAAGACCTCTGTCAGGGGTTTGTAAAAGTAAGGATGTCTGTGCATTTCTAGACATCCTGTCCCCAACATTTTTTTCAGCCCTCGAAAAAATGACCTCAGAGAACTCTTGGCTCTGGTGAAACAACAGGCTATTGAATTTTATAGAGAGCATTTTATTTTTAATTAAAACATATGAATGCAGTGGAAAAAACAACAGAGACACATACACTCATAAGAGCTTTGTGGTAACATACTGTGGGATTAATAACACACAGTAATAAACACAAACATCCCAGGCTCCTCTGGGTAGAGAACACAACGCATGGAGAAGGAGCAGTGAGTGGCTCAGAGAGCACACTCTCTCTAGCCCTAAACAAGATGATCAACTTTAAAAAAAACTGGACATTGTCTGAGGTTCAGCTCCGTACATCATTGTAAACACTCACTCGTGTCAGTTGGCTCGCGAAGAGAGGAGCCGCTTGTCAAGAGGCATCACTATAATTTGCGAGGCCGACGGAGAGACATTATATATTTACATGAAGTATAAACATGATTTGTGATGAAGGGAAACCCAAGAAAGTTTCAGAACATGAAGGACGACAGAGGGCGAATGTTAGTACATCTACTATTACACCTCACAGAGCCAAGAATCCTTTGAGATGTTTAGCGGGGTCTTAGAGTGAAAGGAACCTTGGAACTTCAGTGCTAACATGCTGGTGAAATCGTTTCCAAAATCCAAACATCTAATCCATTTTAGCAAATGAGTGGAAGACATGTGTGCAAATAAAATAAAGTATTTACCTCTAGCTAATGACAGACTGGTTCCTAATTGGCTGTTTCGAGCAGATCAAAAACATTAGGGTTTGTAATTACGTTGGTGGGTGAGGAGGAGTGTTAAGCTTGGTTTCAAGCTCCGCTTTTTGATACTTATTTTATACTTGTAGCCAAACCCGGTGCAATAGACTTGTGATTAATGCGTATAAGCTTTACCATGGCCACCGATACATTTCCTCTGTCATAATGAAAGATTTCATAGCCAACTTTATTACAGACACATTTGACCGAAGACTATTTGTAGACCAGAAATCGGCACTTACCATAGACTCAGGGCAGTAGCTTGGTAATCGCTGTAGTAGGTGCTTCAAACGAGATTCGCTTTTTATGGTGGCGAGCTGGAAACAGAAACCAGTGTGTTATAATGAATTCAAAACATGTTTTCACCAAGAACAATGTCCATACGTTTGCAATATAGATAGCTAAATAGTTGGGAAGAGATTTTCAATGATTTACGATTCCATGGCACATTTATGAACTGATACACAAAACAACGCTGGATTCATAACGTAGAGTTTTTCAATTTAAATTATACAAAATTCTTGCAACCAATAAAATGTTATATATACAGTATGGGGGATAGCTCTGCAGATTTTGCTACGAAGAGACAAAATCATTAGATCATTTGTTTTGGTACTGTCCATGTGTAGCTTGTTTTTGGACGCAGGTTCAGGAATGGATGAAGAATTGCAACATTTACCTGGAGCTAACCCTGCAGATAGCACTGCTGGGCAATTAAAAAATGAATTGTCAATCGATCAATAATATAATAATAGTCTTAGCAAAAATATTTATCTTTAATTGACAATGTGTTCTATTCTATGAGAATAGAAAGGTTCAGAACTTTTGTGAAACATCACAGCACAGTTGAAAAATAGATGGCAAATAGAAATCAAAACTGGATGGTCTTCAGAGATTGATGGGAGGGGTTGAGGGTAGCTGAAGGATGGGACTAAAAACAAACAAAAGATAATTCATGTAAAATATACCATGTCCGTAAAATGTATATACAGTAGTATGTATAAGCTGGAAGTAGACGCCTAAGTGTTGTTGTCCATTAGTTTACTACAATTAGGGGAGGGGTGGTACGTTAGGGGAAAATAATAAAGGAAAATATATATACATACATATATTTACAAAATATATATGGGCAATTGGAAATGATGCAGACAATTACATTTATGGAAGCTACAATCTATCTGCAATATTAAATCTGATCTACCCCCCCCTAAAAAAAAGTTTAAAAAAAAAATGCATTTAATCTGAAAACTATAATCTATGTAAACAAGTTTTGTATAATGAAATGCTCATGTAACAACAGTATCGTAACAACGACAGCCATCTGGTATGCTTACACTTACCACTCAATTAACAAGACTAACGTTTGCCTGAGAAAAGTAGAAATCATCCCCAAATGACAGAAGAGTTCATCTTAACTCTATTCACACTCAGGCGTGGCTCTCTAGGTCGCGTGACCCTGCGACATAAAACAAACATGGCAGGGCCAATGACAGCAGCCAACTGTGGCGTTATCAACGCAGGGTGAGGAGCTGTTGGTTGACTCTCACACGGTCTGGGAGAATCCTGCGCCTGCCAACACTCTCTGGCTTAGTGCACAGTCATGAAATTAGCTTTGGAAGATTCATAGCCACTTAGTCAGAGCAATCTAAAAGACTAAACACATGATGGGAGTTGATGTTGTTTTTGGTTGGTCTCCTTCACTCCTTCGTTGTTTTACTTCACACAAAAAAGACCGCCGTTGGATTCAGCGTGAGAAGTTATTGTGTAATATCTGAAAAATATGTTGTAAAGAGTGCAGTAGTAGTAGAGTATTTCTACACTAAAGCGGAGTTCAGCCCCCAACTGTTGAACTGCATCTTCCTTTTTGACTCGTCTGTGATACTGACATCTACACCACCGTGTGTCTGCTATTGTTTCATTCTAACCAGGGTGATAAAGTTGGCTTGTTCTGCTTTCTGTTCATGCATTCTCACCATTTATCCTCATTACTCGACATTCTATCCAGAACATCAAGTGCACATGAAATAAATCACCCGAAACTAATAACACATTCTTTATTTGTGAGGTGAAATAAATCGAGGTATACGCTGGGGACTGACGGACGGTAATCTTCTTACAGCTGGAACATTCCCAAGATCTGTACCTTCGAAAGCAGCTGCCGAGCGGTGAGTTCTTGGCCGTTAATAAAATACATCTGCAGAACACTACAAAGGCGTGGTTAACTTGGGCCATGGAAACGTACAACGTACAGGGTTCCAAACAAGTTATTCGTCTGTCCCCATAGGAGAAGCCTTTTTGGTTCAATGTAGAACCCTTTTTGGTTCCAGGTAGAACCCCTTTGAGTTCAATTTAGAACCCTGTCCACAGAGGGTCCTAAATGGAACCCAAAAGAGTGTTCTCCTATGGAGACAGGCGAAGAACCCTTTTAGGTTCTACGTAGATAGCACCTTTTTACACGGACCAAAAATATAAACGCAACATGTAAAGTGTTGTTGCCATGTTTCATGAGCTGAAATAAAAGAACCCGTATTTCGCTCAAATTTTGTGCACAAATTTGTTTACATCTCTGTTAGTGAGCATTTTTCCATTGCCAAGATAATCCATCCACCTGACAGGTGTAGCATATCAAGAAGCTGATTAAACAGCATGATCATTACACAGGTGCACCTTGTGCTGGGGATAATAAAATGCCACACTAAATTGTGCAGTTTTGTCACACAACACAATGCCACAGATGTCTCATGTTTTGAGGAAGCGTACAATTGGCATGGTGACTGCAGGAATGTCCACCAGAGCTGTTGCCAGAAAATATAATGTTAATTTCTCTACCATAAGCCGCCTCCAACATCGTTTTAGAGAATTTGGCAGTGTCCAACCGGCCTCACAACCGCAGACCAAGTGGCGTCGTGTAAGTGAGTGGTTTGCTGATGTCAACAGGAGGCTGCTGAGGGGAGACTGGCTCATAATAATGGCTGAAACGGCGCAAATGGAATGGCATCAAACACATGGAAAAATACATATCTGTATTCCCAGTCATGTGAAATCCATAGATTAGAGCCTAATGAATTTATTTCAATTGACTGATTTCCTTATATGAACTGTAACCCAGTAAAACCTTTCAAATTGTTGCATTTATATTTATATTATATTTTTGTTCAGTATATAAAACTTCTCTCTCTTTCTCTCTCCAACTTTGAAAGATAAATAAATGTGGCGTGCCAGATTGAAACATCCAAAGAGGAATGACCTTGTCCTTTCAGAGACTGAAGGCCTCCCCTCATCAAAGAGGTAGTCATCCCTTAAGAAGAAATGGAACACTGTTTACACGGAGCCCTGTGGCACACCCCTGAAAAAAACACTTTCTCTGCAGAAACACAGCAGCTTGCAAGGACGCGAACAAGACGGACATTATATCTCTGCCCTCTCCCCTTCTTTCTCTCTCTGTCTGTCACTCTCTTACTTTCTCTCCCCTCTCTATAATTTGGATCTCCCCCCTCAGTGGCAGGTGCAGTGCTGGGGACAGGGCGACCTTGCTGAGCGTGGTTCAACACTACAGCATCAATGAGTCTCTCTCTCTCTTTATATCTCTCTCTCTCTGTAAAGGGGAGGGGGAGAGTGGTGCTGGTGGTACGCCACCAGTAATAGCCTACTGAAATGGGCTAGGGGTCTGCCCTTTTTGGTCCCATAAAAAATAAAAAGCCTTTCAGATGTCTCTTTCATGTCTTAGTGAGACACAGAAGGCAAGGATCCATGAAATTGTGCACTGCTTTGGCAGATTCCTTCACTACAATAAATAAGAATAAGATGCAGAGATACAGATGTAGGATCTTAATTTGAGCCAGTTTGCTACAGCAGGAAAATAATCCTGCAGCAACAGGAAATGTGAATTATTATGTGGATTATAATTCATGGACATTTTGGTAGGGATTGATACCTTTTTTGTTAGGGAAAATCAAGTCTAACATTTCAAAGAGGAAATGCAAACTTGTAGTGTATTTGAGTTCTTCAAAGTTTTCGAAAGTTTGCATTTCCTGCTGTGCAGGAACATTCTCAGAAACAATAGAGTGATCAAATTAAGATCTTACATCTGAAGAGCGCGAGAGGGAGAGAGAGAGCTAGAGAGGGCATAAGAGGAACAAAAGAAGATAGACCCCTCACCTGCTCCTAACTCAAATGGGAGAAAGGCAGAATTGTTATTCTAGCGCTCATCGCTACACTTCAAAGGACAGAGAAAAAAAGACATTTCAGTGCTCTTCATCAAATAGTCATTATTTATGAGCTACAAATAATACGGAGACCATTGTGCTGGGGCTAAAGTTCTCTCACTCTTGTGCTCTACTTTAAACTGTGTGTGTGTGTGTTCAGTCTGTGGCATCCCTTACCTGATCGCATGCTTCCCTACATGGTGTGAGTTCCGCAGCATGGTGGCAGCAGGACGAATCTGTGGAGGAGAAACAGACAGACACGGAGGAGTTAGTCTTTGCAGAGAAAGTCTTTACTTTGATACAGTAGCACTCACTCACTCCCCAGCTTGTTTTGTCTTAAGCCCTGGCAAACCCGGGGAGACTTTCCAGGCGGGCGACACCTTGAAATCCATCCATAAATATAACGGATTCACAGTGGCTTAAAAACACAGTTCTGCTTTGGGGCTGGAGCGATAGATTGATAATGGTATTACAGCTGAGCTTATGTATTTGTCTCAATACACCTATTTCATCCTTTGTGTGTCTGGTCAACAATGTCTGCAGACTAAACAGATCTGGAGTAAGCTCTTATTATCTACACTTTCAGAGCAACAAGAGTGTCTTCCTGAGAAAGCTTTGGTCTCTGCTTAACCAAGACCTTCTGCCCCAATGTAACCAACGCAAACACATCAATGGCCTAACAATGAAGCATGATACAATGAATTCTACCGCATCATTTTTGTCAGGACATCTTAAGATGCTCAAGACTGGAAACATACACAATATTCAGTTCCATACAAAAAAAAACGAAGTTTATATGATAGGTCAATGAACGCTTTCTTCTGGTAAATGGAATAAAACTGTCAGAAGAGACGTTTGTGGTCTTAAATGAAAGTGAATAACCTCAATTCCATGACCTGAGGACATATAGCAGACAGAACATCGGGCTTAATGGAACCCAGAGAGAAAGAGAAGAGGGGATGGAGAGAGAGAGAGAGAGAGAGAGGTGGAGAGAGAGAGAGAGAGAGAGAGAGAGAGAGAGAGAGAGAGAGAGAGAGAGAGAGAGAGAGAGAGAGAGAGAGAGAGAGAGAGAGAGAGAGAGAGAGAGAGAGAGAGAGAGAGAGAGAGAGAGAGAGAGAGAGAGAGAGAGAGAGAGAGAGAGAAGACTCGCACACATGCTCAAGCCAGACTTCTAGCCTTCCGAATAATAATCACAAGGGGGAAAAAAGGGTCTTACAGAAACATATTATAATCTGTTTATGCTCCTTGAGGAAATGTCATAATTATCAGAATTCTCTCTCTCCAGCTTTTTTTCTTTCATCTCGGCCCAGACATGGTCTTCCTCTCCTCCTCTTCCATTTATGTCTGATCCAGGCTCAATCCTTTCATCAACTTGATTCTGTTTTCTTTTTCTTACTCTTGTCTTCTTAATGTCGATCTCGTATCGGCAACACGCTAAATCAGGAACAACAAACGCAGCGGTGGAGATGAAAGTGTTTTAGGGTCTAAGTGCTGCATCGTTGACCGTCTGTGATGTATCCGAGTGGGTCTGGTCTGGGTAGGGTCATGGTCTGGGTTCGGTCTGATGGAAACCAGAACCATCCTAGTTGTCTTTGTAATGAGACACAGATCCCCCTGGCTTGACCCCCAGTAGTAGCCTTTAAAGTATGTGTGTGTGTGTGTGTGTGTGTGTGTGTGTGTGTGTGTGTGTGTGTGTGTGTGTGTGTGTGTGTGTGTGTGTGTGTGTGTGTGTGTGTGTGTGAAAGAGAGAGTTTACGTGTGTGTGTGTCTATGTGCATCAGTGTGACACCCCTTAGCGTTCTCTCTGCGCACCGCTACAATTTCACCTGTCACATTGTTGTTGTTCTGAGGTGAGAGAGCCTTCCTGTCTGACAAGCCACGCTAAACAAAAACTGTTGTCATATTGCTACGATGGTTTCCATTGGCTTCTAATGACACCACATTCATTAGGAGGCTATAAAGGCCTGGGAGTAAACAGAGAGAGGCAGGCAGCTTGACAGAGGTAGGCGGAGGTAGGCGGGGAGAGGTAGGCGGGGACTCGGGGACTTGGAAAGGGTTCTCGGTCTTCTCTCCAGCCACTCACAACCATAAGGCCCCTTTTAGTGAGTCAGAGAACTAGGCGTCTCTGGGTGCTGACTCACTCTCTCTTTCTCTGACTCTTTATCTCCCTCTCTCTCAACCTCTCTCCATCTCTCTCTCCTTTTCTTGAAACCCAGTAACATATGCTAGCACTTTGAGCTAGCCCTGCTACTGTGTCCCTGTTTTCAGAGGAATAGTAATAATGCCACCCACAAGCCACATGAAAGGAATTCCCCTCTTCAAGCCCCCCCCCCCCCCCCCCCCCACAACCTCTCTCTCTCAGTACACACTCCCACCCCAACCCTTTTAATGCCCCCCTCCCACGCTAACTCAACCCACCAGCCGCCCCACAGACCAGCCCCTCTGGACTCCTCACGCCCTGCTCCCCAAACTACTTCACACAGCAAAGTTGTTTGCAACGAAGGGAAGGAACATGTTGGCCCAGCTCTCATCTCTTGCGTGAGTTACGTGAAGAGGCAGCATTTGATGTTCGGATATTTGAAGAGAGAGAGTCAGAGACAGCGATAGAGCGAGAGACAGAGAGAAAAATTGAACTCTGGCAGAAATGAAGGCAAAAAACTTAAAAGGGTCGGCACTTGACAGCCCCAGCAAAACTGATCAAACGGGAATGAGAACCAGACAGAGGGAAGGAGGGAAGGAGGGAGTAGGAACAGTTTACAATATGGGGCCGTGGAACCCCGTGGCCCCGTGGCTTCCACCCAGAGGGAGGCCCCACAACAGCCTCTGGATTCCATTCATGCCCTGACCGACGCAGTGTCGTGGTGAGGAAGAGCAGGCCTCGGCATCCTGGCTCTGTGTGTCTGTGACTCTCTGTCTTCCCCAGTCCAGTAGAGGAGAGAGAAGGAGAGACAGTGGAGGAGTACAGTATCACCACGGTAGTGACTGTTCTGTTATTCTCTTCCTGCCTCAACTGACACATAGCCAGAGACATGCCACTACACCATAGACAAGAGGATATGGGGGTGGGGGTGTCATTAATACACTCTTAACCGAATACGGGTTGAAAATTGCAGTTTGGGCACTGATAAGCGCCTAAATTGGAACGCAGAGGCTGTACAGTAACATCCCATACATGACGTTAGAGCTCAGACTCACTCCGTCACAGCTCTGTATGGATTTTGACTGACAGATATTCTGAACTTGAGAACCGCATGCGACAAGAACTTGCCCACATCCCTCTCGCTAATCGGGCCACTTTTGCTAATGTTTTGTTGCCTGAGTAAGGGAAATGTTGGAGGACTCAATGTATTTTGAAAGATGAGACGTTCGTTGAGGATTATAATAAATACTGCTTTAATGTCATACAAGCAAGCCAAACACCCATAGCATAAAACTCATGTCATATACAGTGTCAACATTTATGATCACAGTGTTTGATGTACAGTTACAAGATTACATGGAGTCATACCCTGGGTTGTTCTGAACAGAATGAGACGATGTTTGTCTACTGTAAAGAAAGTTTGCAGCGGAACACGCACCTGGATGCACTCATGACTCCTTTCTATACTCACCAAAATGACCATCTGTTTCTCTGAATTGCCCTGTGAAAGCCTAACATCGTATTTTATAACTTAGCTAGTCATGTTGGTAATAGAACAACCTTTGAAATGAGTGCACTGAAATTACTTAAGAACTGTGCACACTTTGGAGATGTGTGTGACCACTTGGAGACTCCAGTTAGTCCTCTCACTCAAACCCTTGTCATTTTATTTGCCTTATGTTGAACCTACCCCACATTTCCCAGGAATACTGTTATCATGTTACTGAATGTATCCAGAGTATTTTGAGATTTTGTTCTCAACAAATTCAGCGAAAAGTACAGTGAATGTAAAATGCACATGAAATCAACAGTGTAATGTTTGGTTTCAGTCTTGTGTCAGGTGAACTGTTGTGTCCTCAGCTTCGGTCGAATCATTTCCCCATAATCTCCAAACTGTTCCCTTTCAATTGCTCCCATGGTTATGCATTTAATGTGTCTTCTGTAAGAAACATTTCAATTTAGCCCTATACATACAGGCCAATTCCTAGAAGAGTAAAGGGTTAACATGGCAAACCTTTCTGGACAGGGGAGAGTGGAGAAGAAAGAAGGGAGGAGATTCCAGCTAGCTCTTTAGGAGGAGAGAGGAGGGAGGCAGGTTGGGCTGGGCATGTGTGGAACACGTCAGCCTCAGTCATCCTTCATTAAAGTGAGTTAGCGTTAGCCGGCAACTGCTAGCAGCCTAGGAGCACTCACCAGGGGGAGAGAGCCGAGCATTAGCCGACCCAACCCAAGTAGCCCTGCAGCAGCCTGCATTGTGGTGACCGCAAGTCCGCGCTCCCCTCTCTTAACGAGCTGCCATTTTAATGACACAATTGGCGCGGCCAGTGGACCATTCAGCCTCCAGCCCTCCTCCTCACCCGTCTGTGTCCGTACGGCTGTTCGCCTGCCCCTCTATGTGCTCCTCGCCCCGAAGAGAGGCCAAACAAATTACCCGTTGCCAAGGGCAGACAGTTGATAAAAGCCATGGCAACAGCACTAGTTGTGCACTGTTCGTGAATTGTTGTGTTTTATCTTTTTTTGTTGTTGACATTGTTATCTTTATGTTTCTATTGAGATGAATAGGCCAGCAGTGGACGGTGGCATGGTGCGATGAGGTTGTACAATATATGGAGGTCGGAGGAGGAGGAGGAATGAATTGGCCAGTGAGGCACGTCGAGCCCCGCTGCGAGCCCTTTAATAGACAATGACAGGCTCTGGCTGTGCGGAGTGGGGAGAGCTCATCAGCAATACACAGAGCTGGGAGTCAGAGGCCCCAGGAGCTGCTAATGAGCATAGTAGGCCTAGAGACAGACTGACAGACAGACAGACACCACGAGGACACACGGTATATAAGGTACAGTAACAGGACAGAACAAGACAGGACCGAACAGGACAGTAATGCAGAGCATAGTAGAGTAGAGTAGAGCATGGTGTCCCAACACTTTCCAGTCCCTGTATTGGTGTCAGAGTGTTTCGTCAGCCAGAACAGCCTGTTGGGTAAGTATGCAGTCAGCTCTGAGAGAATGGACTGCACTGTATGGGGGAGAGGAGAGCACAGTCTGAGGTAAAGTCACAACACACACAACTATCTTCAACTCCAGGAGATAACGGATGAGTCGGTATGGGGCCTGGTGTGGTGGGTAATCCATCCATACTGTCAGGGGGACAGAGGGAACACACATGGTCCATCACCGAGGGGTTACACAAACACAATGGAGGTGGTGACTGTTGAAAGGGCTTTTAAGGGGTGGTCATCTGGGGTGGATGGGTGACAGACACATCACTCTATGTTGTGGCTGGTTTAGTGGGGCTAGGGGGTCGTGTTTGCTGTGAAGGCCTGAGGAATGAGTGAACCCTTCCACCGGCACTCAAGAGAAAACATACTTTCTGGCCATGCAGGCAGTGTGTGTGTGTGTGTGTGTGTAAGAGAGAGAGAGAGAGAGAGAGAGAGAGAGAGAGAGAGAGAGAGAGAGAGAGAGATACATACAGTGAGAGAAGTGTGTGCAGTCTCTCCTACAACCCCATCTGTCAGTGTGTGCACGCGCATTCATGAGGGACACACTGCCCACCTCAAAAGCACCCTCTTCTTCTCCCAGTGTGATGCCCCTTACTTCTCCTCACAACTCGGGAGCGGGAATCAATCACGTCAGACGCGCCGCTTTCATCGGCGGGACGGAGACATCTGCCAAGACGTACCCATCCCATTTCCTGCCCCGCTACGCATATACAAAGGGACATGTACCGTATGACTGGCCTGAAAGATCACAGGACTTAGCACTCATAGCAGATGCAGTCTGACTTTCCAACTATACAATGCACAGACTGGCGGCTAATAACAAAGGCATGGTAGGAAGGGAAGAGAAGAGAGGATGGAGGAGAGGGTAAGGAGGGAAACCGCCACTACAATAGCTCAGTATCAGCTCTGAGAAAGCTACAAACCGCTGAGTCATTTTTAACCCTATTGCACCATATTTGTCTGAAATGTAAAATATGTCAACTAAAACGCTGACAGACACGCAATGTGGGACGGCCATCTTTAAGTCATTATGACTGGCTATAGCTACATTAACTAACCACGCCCAGGGCTGTAGCTAGAGTTCAGCAAACTGTCTTCCATAACTCCATGACAATAACAATCTCGGGTGCTCACCCAAGCCTCTGTAGTAACTGCGTGGGTGAGTTCAGTAGCTATCTGGCCCTGTGTGGTTGGAGTAAATCCCTCTGTCCACACCACAGATCGGTTTGATCCTGCAGTCTTGGCACCAGCAGCAGACAGAGACAGGCCAGTGTTGTGTTGTGTCTGTCTTTACCTAGTGGGCTGGCCGAGGCCTTGGTTGGTTCAGCTGCTTCATTCAGCTGTTTTCTCTGCTTAGCTTACTGGATATCTGGGCCCGTATTCACAAAGTGTTTCTGAGTAGTAGTGCTGATCTAGGTCAGTTTTGCCTTTTAGATACCGATGAATGAGGCATCGGGGACCTGATCCTAGATCAGCACTCCAACTCTGAGACGCTGCGAATACAGGCTCTGAGATTTGACAAAGCAGCTTCAGGCTTTAACAGTTATACATTTGACATTTTAGTCATTTAGAAGACACTCTGCCACTTACAGGAGCAATTAGGGTTAAGTGCCTTGCTCAATGGCACATCGGCAGATTTTTCACGTAGTCGGCTCGGGGATCCAAACCGGCGACCTTTCAGTTACTGGAACAATGCTCTTAACCGCTAGGCTACCTGCCGTTAGAGTGTGTGTTTATGCGGGCCAGCCCGGGACGGCTGTATTTTCTGCTCACTGCCGTCCTACGGTCCGACGAAAGCCATTTCCCGTATTTCGCCACAAAACACAAGGCAGACTTTAAAGGAGAGAGTAGGGATAAAATGGAGGGGTATTTATGCTATAACAAACAAAGCTGGAAATAGCAGCAGCGCTAGCCCTGGCTAAAGCGTATAGCCGCTGATGAAGTGTGGAATATCAATGTGCGTGCCCTCCCCCCAAAAAAGCGGTTCCTGCCAGTCCGCTTCCTGTGCGGATGCTCTTGTGGAGGTTGCTTTGTCTTTCGCTCTGTGTGATTTCTCTCTAAACAACTTAAACAATATCAAACCTCTCAATTTCAGAGCCGAAAATGTCAATAATATAGCAGACAAAAATGAACTTTCTAATCTCATATTCTCTCCTATTGTGTATCAGAACTCAGCCTAGGATGTCCTCTTCTCACCATCGGGGCTATAAACACACACAAACACAATGGTGAATAGTCATGGATTCTTGTCTGATGTTTGGGCTGCTCCCGCATTCCTCCCTGGCAGCCTGAACCCTCTAGGGGAGAGTTTAATGCCTCTGGGTCAAAGGTGACTTCCTGTGCATTAATACATTGCGATCTGACATAAGCAGGGAGGCATTAAGGGATCAGTGTGTTGTGAAGAAATGTGGGAGAGACTAGAGGCACAGACGTTTCCTCGCACCAAAACTCTTTCTGTGTCCTGATTCACTAAAAAGATGTGTAGGCCTTTGTACTACAGATGCAGTCAAACATAATGGCACCCATGTACGAGTCACTATTTATTCAAAAATAAGTTGAAATTGAAAAAACCTTTGGTGTTAACACGTGTATTTGTTTGATTTGAGGCACAGGACCCAAAAAATCTAAACTGAAATTTACATTTTTCACTTCAAAGTCAAAACATGGCCTGGACTAAATTATTCAAAATTCTAATGAATTAAGTTGGAGGCAAGTGATTCTATGCAAGTGTAATTTATCCTACTTGTGGTAAGTTGCAGGTGCCACCAGGGTAAAAATAGCCATTAACCCGTTTTGAAAAAATAAAACACGTTCTGCTCCATTGCACTCCATTGTAAAGTGCAAGGCAGGCAATATATGGGACCACATCTGTATATGAAATACTAGGAAGGTGTTCCTAATGTTTGATATGCTCAGTATATGCATGCACTATATGAAAATATATGTATGCACTATATGAAAATATATGTATGCACTATATGAAAATATATGTCTGCACTACATGAAACAATATGTCTGCACATATGAAAATATAATCTAGGGATTTCACATGACTGGGAATGCAGATATGCATCTCTTGGCCTCACAATGGGCCTCAGGATCTCGCCACAGTATCTATGTGCACACAAATTGCCATCGATAAAATGCAATAGTGTTCGTTGTCCGTATCTTATGCCTGCTAATACCATAACCCCACCGTCACCATGGGGCACTCTGTTCACAACGTTGACATCAGCAAACCGCTCGCCCACACGACGCCATACACGTGGTCTGCGGTTGTGAGGCCGGTTGGACGTACTGCCAAATACTCTAAAATGACATTGGAGGCGGCTTATAGTAGAGAAATTAACATTCAATTCTCTGGCAACAGCTCTGGTGGACATTCTTGCAGTTAGCATGCCGATTGCGCGCTCCCTCAAAACTTGAGATGTCTGTGGCATTGTGTTGTGTGACAAAATTTCTAATTTTGGAGTGGCCATTTATTGTCCCCAACACAAGGCGTACCGGTGTAATGATCATGCTGTTTGATCAGCTTCTTGATTTGTCACACCTGTCAGGTGGATGGATTATCTTGGCAAAGGAGAAATGCTCACTAACAGGGATGTAAATTAATTTGTGCACAAAATGTGTGATAAGTAAGGTTTTTGTGCGTAAGGAAAATGTCTAGGATCTTTCATTTCAGCTCATGAAACATGGGACCAACACTTTACATGTTGCGTTTATATTTCTGTTCAGTGTATGTAGTGTATAATAGACTATATGACCAGGAGCAGCAAATTCCTGAGTAATTATTCAAATCAACAAGTGAATGAATAGAGAATATTAATTTTGTCATTATAACCCCTCATCCATGGAAACCAAACTCTCTTTAATCAATGGTTGATAGATAACTTGTATTTATTCAACTGACTAATGCTCAAATTAGTTTCTTTGATTCCCTCATTGAAGTGTCTTTACCAGAGTAACTAGACAGGCAAATCGACAAACAACTATCAAATAAAGACATGAAAGTGTGTTTTTAACACATGCTGGGCTGGCAAATTATTTGACAAAAATCTGTGTCCCTCCATCACGCAAGATCCATAAGAAACCAGCTAAAGAAGAGAATGTACTCGGTGTGTGAAAACATCAAAGGCCATAAATTGTGTCTTGCATCTATAAAAATCTGCTCCATTGAAGAATCTTCAAAAAAAATCTTCACACAATATTCTAAAGAGATAAATGATGATGGATGAAGTGCTAGATATCTAAAACAAAGTTCTTGCCATCACTAATATCTTCCTCCAGCTGTTTAAAATGACATCTGTGAGGATTGAGGGACTCATAAAACAAACAGAGGGAATAGAGAGACAGGGTGATGGGTAGCCTCAGAACTAAAATTGGATGCGTGCTTGATCGACACCAGGGTCCAGTTTCAATTCATCAACCCCAGTACACTCCTATTTAGGAACCTCAAAGCAACACACAAGCAATAAAGCAATAATCAATTACACTGCTGCTGGCACATTACAATCTTAAAAAAGTAAACAATAGGCCTTTTCAGTATTTATGTCGAAACATGGCCATAGGATGGTGGTCCCTTAATGTTTAACCATGATTGATGACCAACTTTTTTGGGTCATCCACCCAGATTCTGGATTTCAACAAACACAATCAATGTGTTGAGCCACAAGGCCCACCACAACCCAAAATAATTCAGCCAAGATCCAACAGTAAGTGCTCCTGACCTATCGTTTGGGAACCACGTCTTATAAAACATTTCTGTGCACGCCCGACTCCACATTATCTACATATAGCACATAATCATACATAGTGTGTCTAAAGTTTGGAATATTTTACCATCACATGGAGGTGCTACAACCATGTGTCTGTGGTTGTGGTTACGTAAAGATAGCCAGTGTGACCAGCAGGCCCATGTGCGCTCCAGGTGTGCAGCTCACGTAGGGCGCTGCACATTCTTCCAACCCCTGGAGGAGCACCTGAACACCATCAGTCTGTGTGGAGCAACAGATGTTGAGGCCCTGATTGTACTCCAGCCTCCAGATGGAGGGAGTTGGTCCCGCCCCTCTTTTCATATTCAATTAGGAAAATCAAAAGGGACACAGAGCCGGCCTGTCCCACCACTGACTCCACACACACACTGGGGAACATGCATCTGAGGTGGAAGGATAGGGGGGTTGGACAGATAAGAGTATGAACAAACATAATGAACTGCATATGTCCAGGTAGAGGGAAAAGAGGTGGGGGAAGTGTGTGTGTGTGTGTGTGTGTGTGTGTGTGTGTGTGTGTGTGTGTGTGTGTGTGTGTGTGTGTGTGTGTGTGTGTGTGTGTGTGTGTGTGTGTGTGTGTGTGTGTGTGTGTGTGTGTGTGTGTGTGTGTGTGTGTGTGTGTGTTGGGGGGAAGGAGAGGTAGTGGGGATGGAATCAGCTTGAGTCTTTTTTTGGCGAGTGATCAAATGAGGAACCCGTCTTGTTCTATTACATAAGATCCAGTTCTGTTGCTGCCACCCTCGGAGCCTGCCTGACAGACAGTCTGCTCTGGACCCATTGAAATGAACAAAGGTCTCACCTCCCTCGGGAGAAATGCCACACTTTTAGGCAAAGAGCGTGAGAGGGTCTTTAAAATCCAATCTACTTGTAAAATAAAAAAGAATAGGTCTTTGTTGATGAGATGCAAAACCAGCCTTATTGCTATACAAATGGATATGGAGTTTAATAGCGTGTAACTTTCAAGTGAGGCCTGTACTGATCCTATGTCAGATATTGGTATTTGAAGTTGGCACAGAAATGGAACCATGACTATGTAGTGTTCCCCATTCACATTCAGGTATAACTTGACAATCTTGACATTTATGGTGGCCCTTAATGTAACAACTTCAACGTTGTGTCAACATAAGTACATATGTTTTACAGAGCCTAATCTAATAACCTGAAAACTGTTCAGTTATGTCTCAGATCTGAAACATAATATACATTGATATTAATGTAAACCAATGTTCTTGCAAACATGCTCTTTACTCTCCTAAATGAACAATTATTGGAGTCAGATCAAAATAAATACCATTATTTCATTTATTGCAATAACCACGTGCCAAGTTAATAGCATTGGTAGGCTACACAATCACATTTTTAAAACATTGCATAAAATTGCATTGAATTTGCTTAGAACAAAACAATAACTACATTTGTTGTCTGTAAAAGTATGGCACAACATGATGCAAAAAAACGATGCAGGCTTGAAATGACACACATTTCAGATGATGCAAAGACTGCCATCCATTCTATTCTGCCTCATGTTCCTAAATCAGCCTTACTTTGAGGAGATGTTCAATTGATTGCAGATGCCTCTCCTTAAAACAGGGATGACTAGCCTGAATAGCCCATACATGAAAATAAACTAAAAAGGAAAGGGAGAGGTAGTTTTAGCTAAGTGGGGCGAAAAACATTTAGGGAATTTTTCAAACGAAATAACTGAGGGAGTGGGACAATGGGAAAACCGTTATCTTGCGGCAGTGGTCAGGATTGGGGCCATATTCGTTTCCCAGATGTTCCCAAGGCGCGAGGCCTGCGCTATCACTCCCATTGTAGAACTTTTCACAAAACGGCCCATGTGTAGGTTAATATATTCTCTTCAGTTCATAATGCCAGCTGGCTAATGTGGGTCCTAACTGCAGTTCTAAACGATGCCTCGTCTTTCATGTTCAATGCACAGTGTGACAGATTAGAGCGATATTTACGCGAACTAATCCACATCCTGAGCGCATGTGGACAAACAGCACTTTTCACAACATCAAAGTCCTCATATGGCAGATGCGAATTTATAGCTGCTGCTGCCACCCCAACCCCATCCGTAAAGATTAAGGAATTCCGTACCAATGAATGATGTGGCCAAATGACTATTGATAAGAAAGGTACGCCTACAATGTTGCATTTAGACATTGTTGTTATATTGAAACGGTGCGCCAACTGGTTAACAAATTGTAAGTGTGACAAATGGCAACAAACAATCACTTTTGCCAAATTCATTAGCATGAGAAAGCAAAGTCAAGGGCAGTTGTCTAACACCAATAAAAGTTTTGCCTAAATAGCCTAAACACTGTATTTGCTAATTGACCGGTGTGAAGGACTAGCAGCTTTTCTTTATCAAATGACTCGGTACTGGTACCCCGTGTTTATTGGCAATTTATTTATGGTTAGTCATTGTGTAGCCTATGCAGTTTTATTCCTCGTGTTATCATATTTCTATGTTTTTTTCTCTCTGCATTGTTGGACAGAGCCAGTAAGTAGCCTAAGCATTTCACTGATAGTCTACACCTGTTGTTTACGAAGCATGTGACATACACAATTTGATTTGATTTAGCCTACACTTCATTCATGTTGTGTCAAATGTTCAGCCATGTTATTACCTAATAAGTAAAACGTTGGGATTTTACATCAACAATATCTAGCTAGTGCCCTTAATAGGATCTACTATAGCCTAATCAACAGGCTATATTCTAAGACACCGAAGAGAAACAAATATAACACGTATTAAATGATGTAATGTCATGACCAGAATATAGTAGTCTACACAACAAGCTATGGCTGGTAACAGTTCCATCACCGGTAAAGGGACCCTCCCCATTTGCGTGATACAATGTGTCAGAAATGAGAGGTAGAAACCAGCGTGACACAATGTGAAGAAAAATTACGGATATCATGTTCACAATGGAAACCTATATGGGAGGTCATTACTGTATTCCCTCCAAAACACTAGAAAAATGTAACCTAAACGTCCCAATACAAAGTACCGTTAGAAAACACAAAGTATGGTCTGTTCTGTTCATAAAACAGTCTAGCCTACAACGGTTGCTGGCTACTCACAGGTCTCATACTGCAGGATGCGTACTGTAGAAGTGAATCAACAAGTTAAAACTCGGCGCAGTGAAAACTTGGGTCGCCTACAAGGATTTGTTCTCACTTGAGCGAACTTTATCATTGTATACCTTGCATGTTTTGAATCAAGTACAGACCCCAAGAGCACAAAAATGGACTTAGAGACACAGGCATATCAATTACTGTATGTAATGTTTAGCGAAATAAGAAAAGCGAAACGGAGACTTACCCTGAGTAAGAACCAAATCGTAGAAGTTGAAGGCGAGAAGAAAAGTCACTATTTCAAAACACACATACATCTTATTGAAATCCTAAAGTGCATTGTGAACGAAAAGACAAATAAAACAGTGCCGCTTTGACAAGCTCCATGAGACCCTCTGTGTCGGCTACATTAGCGTATGCGGCTTTCTCTCGTGATCCGCTCATATACAGGCCGAACAGTGGAGGGGATGGAGAACTCTTGGTCACACACAGCGCATACTGAGCATGCGCATACGGGAAAAATCCCACCGGTCAGAAGAGGGCTGGGTTAACTGTGACATACATATGAGAACAGTATAATAACACCGTTATTAATGCATGGGTGTGGTGTTATTGCCTAAAAGTATTTCATTTGAATTCCAGAGATGTCAGCCAATTAGGCTTCTAGAATCATGGTGTCGTCTAGAAATATTTCGAAATCTTTTTGTCATAAAATGTTAACTTTTCTTGCATTCTTGCACAGACAAAACATTCCAATGTCTTTGTTCAAACTGAGTCATCAACACATTTATTCATATAAAAGATGGAAATATAAATCATCGTTCTCCAGCAAAGCAACTGTCCATTCTGCAATATCCCAGACTATAAAACGGGAAATACAGTGAGCGAAAAAGATCAAATTAACTATATGGGCTAATGTATGTTTGACCATCGAAGTCAACGATGACAGCCTACACCTGCTGTTCCAAATGATACAGCCTAAATGTCCTGAGGAAGCAAACATGTCATCTGTTATGACATCTGGTTAGCGGAGATATAATAAGATATAATGCTTCTAATGAAAAACAACAACACTGCATTTAGCATGGTCGCCCAGACGCTCTGCGCTCACAAAGGGGCCAATGTTGAGTTGATGAACCAACCTCTGCTGCCCCGGCTCCAGGGCTCATATCAATCACTGAAAGGAACAGCCTCAGCTCAGCTGCCTTGCGGAGGTCAGGTCTACTGTGCTGTGCCATGGGCATCGGATTCTTCTAACTTTACTCTGTTTATGCTCCTTTCTAGCTCAGTTGGTAGAGCATGGCGATTGTAACGCTAGGGTAGTTGGTTCGATTCCCGCGACCAATGATAAGTAACAATGTATGCACGGCACATATAACTAACTGTAAGACGCTATGATAAAAGCGTCTGGCATATACTGTGTTATTATAATATATTTTGCGTTTCTGTACTTTCTGTCTTTTTGTCCCCTAACATGTCACTATGCTTTCCAATGATCATATTGATGGCTATCCAGAATGTATACTTGAATGAAGTTATAGATTAATGTATTAACTTCATGTATTTGCACACACACAACTTTAATAAATATGTCATTTAGCAGATGCTTTTATCCAAAGCAACTTACAGTCATGCATGCATACAATTTGTGCATTTGGGAACTTTACCTAGTACAATTGTCCATTGTGGTATGAATAAAGTTAGATTAAAGTCAATTTGATTAAAAACATGCCCTTTTAAAGGTCACATGACTTTCCTGACCTGCCCTGCCCTGGCGGAGGTATGACGGACGTCCAGGGGCCACAACGCTGACTCCAGTCCCCTAACATCCTCCCAGCTCCGGGGTGATCGTTCTATTCGTCTGACCCCTGACCTCTGTCCCCCTATGGACAGATTTGTACGCCGCGCCACACAAAAGGACCGGTCCGCTCGTTGACATGGGAATTAGATGTGACAAAAGCCTGAGAGACAGACAGAGCCTCTACATGTTCTTCAAACATCTCTTTTCCTGTTGGCCCCCGCACGTTCCTGCAGTGAAGCTGTCATGGGGGAATGTTATTGATGATGTGTGTGTCAGGGATGACAGGCGGCTTGGGAGAGGCTACAGAAAACATCATGAAGTGTGATGAGCTGGATGTGTAGAAATCTGATGAGAAACAAGAAAAACAAAAACACATGATACAACAGAGTGCATTCATTCTCACACAGGCCTTAACCACTAGCGCATATGCTAGTGTACAAAACAGGTGAATCCACGTGAAAGCTATGATCCCTTATTGATGTCACCTGTTAAATCCACTTCAAATCAGGGTAGATGAACGGGAGGAGACAGGTTAAAGAAGGATTTTTAAGCCTTGAGACATTTGAGACATGGATTGTGTCCCATTCAGAGGGTGAATGGGCAAGACAAATTATTTAAGTGTCTTTGAATGAGGTATGGTAGTAGGTACCAGGCTCACTGGTTTGTGTCAAGAACTGCAACGCTGCTGTGTTTTTCCCATCTGTATCAAGAATGGTCCTCCACCCAAAGGATATCCAGCCAACTTGACACAACTGTGGGAAGCATTGGAGTCAGCATGGGCCAACATCTCCCTGTGGAACGTATTTGACACCTTGTGGAGTCCATGCTCTGATGAATTGAGGCTGTTCTGAGGGCAAAAGGGGGTTCTAACTCAGTATTAGAAAGGGGTTCCTAATGTTTTGTACTCTCAGTGTATATTCAATAAAGTCATGCATTATGGGTTAGGCATTTCTGTGTGACTCATAGTAAGGTTTAAGGAAAGTTTCGTCAATAACAGGTTTGTGTGTATGTTTGTGTGTGTGTGTGAGAGATTAACCAGAAGGTGTTAAGGGAGAATTGCCTGTCCTTCAGCTGCTCATGGCCATCCACTCCTCCGTCTCCCCCCTAGGCAAAACTCAAGCCCTTTCACCACCTGTCAGACAGACAGTGTGATGACAAGTACTTGTACGTGCAGTTCTACCACTATTATTCATGGCACACTGTCAGTCTTTTGGATATGTGGCTTACTGTATGGGTGTGAAAGAAATCCCTACATTTCCCCATTCCTGAGAAAGCAAACAGCAGTCACGTTCACACAGACGTTCAGACTGTGTCCTTTGAGACCCAGATGTTTTGGCTATGTCTTATCCAGGCACACAATGGACATGGATCAATCATTTGTGGGTAGCAATAGCAATAGTTTTCAGGTAAATTGCCTCATTTGTTATTCAAGTGTTTGAATATTTGACATGTGTGAGAGGACTGAATGAGATGAGGTCTCGAGTGGTGCTTTAAGAGTACCAGGAGCAGCCCATACTGCAAATTCAGATACCATAGGCAACTTGTCCTACTAGTGCTTGGCTCGGTAACTGTTCAAGTACAGACTGTGACTGGAATAGGATATGTTCCTCCCTGGCTGCATTTACACAGGCAGCCCAGTTCTTATACTCTGCCCAATTATTGGCAAAAGAGCTGATCTGATTGGTCGGATATCAATTAGTGCCTGTGTAAACGCAGCCACTGCGTTACACAAAATATGTCACCCTGCACCAAGTGTGTTTGATTTGCACAGCAACGTGTCCTGGATGGTCAGCAATGATCAGCCCAATTCAGGCAGCCCAAATAAAAAAAAAAGGTCCAATTATTGGTCTGTTGACCAATCAGATCAGATCTTTTGCCAATACTTGGGCAAAAGATCAGAATTGGGCTGCCTGTTTAAACTCAGCCATATTGTGTAAGCCAAAGACAGACTCGTGATGTACCTTGTGGCACAGAAAGTAATGTACCTTGTGGCATAGAAAGTTATCCTTCTGACCAAAATGTAACCAATTCAATCCCCACGGCATTATTTCTAGCGTTTGTAAGTTAATGGAAAAGTTCAACCAAATTACAAAATGACATGTTGGTTTCCTTACCACGTAACCAGGAAAATAAAACCAAAGCATGGATTGCTGTCATACATTTTCCATAGACTGCTTACAGAGTAAGGAAACCAATGTCTCAGTTTGTGATTTGGGTGAACTATCCCTTTAATAACATTTACATCCATCCAGCCTTTTATTCTAATAGCATATTACTACAGCCATGTTGGACTGGGGGATGTGTTAACCAAAACAATGACAAATGTAATCGTACTGTAGTTGCTGGAAGCACGCTTTGGAACTTCTGCAGCCCCACCTAGATCCATCCAAGACCTGGATTCAAACTGTCACATCCTGTACTCCATTATAATCACATTTGTAACAGGAAGACCTCCCTCCGCCTGTCACGTCCTGACCATAGAGAGCCTTTATTTTCTATGGTGAGTAGGTCAGGGCGTGACTGGGGGTTAGTCTAGTTTATTATTTCTATGTGGGGTTGTAGTTTTGTTTTTCTATGTTGGTGATTTTGTATGATTCCCAATTAGAGGCAGCTGGTAATCATTGTCTCTAATTGGGGATCATATTTAGGTAGCCATTTTTCCACCTGTGGTTTGTGGGATATTGTTTATGTGTAGTTGTATGTTAGCACTCCATTGTCGTCATGTTTCCTTCTTTCTTTCTTGTTTTGTTTTATGGTTCACTTACTTTATATAAATAAAGATGTGGAACCCAGATCACGCTGCACGTTGGTCCGAGTATGCTTCCAGTTTGTACGACGAGCGTGACACCGCCTTTATAGTGGTAGGCCTACGACCCACTCACAAGACACATGGAAACTTCTTTGAAGGAAAGGGTTACTTACAGTACAGCAGCAAAACAGTTCGAATTCGGCTAATGGGGTTTACACATGTAGGCCGAGTGTCGTCGCTCACCCGTACTGCGACATGGTCGGGCGACCAGAAGAAGTAGTCCTGGCTATGGGGAGCAAACTGCGTGTGAAGCCCAACTATAATTCTCATTGCACTTTAAGGAGCACGGAGCTTCTGCCATAATCATAGTGCTCTCTGCTAATGCAAACACTGCAGGCCCCTTCCGACTGTTTAGAATGTCACTAATTAGTAAGGAATTCCCTCTCCTGGTTGTCTAGGTATTAATTGAAAGAGAAAAAAATGTAACCTGCGGACACTGGGCCCTCCATGGAATGAGTTTGACACCCCTGGACTAGATATTGGATAGGTGAACGCCAGGGATCCATCACATGGCTTTCATCTGTCTAGTCATTTCTAATCACTGTCACTGATTACTGATTAGACTAATCACTAATTACTGATTACACTAATCACTGATTACTTATTACACTAATCACTGTCACTGATTACTTCAAGGAGGGGTGAAGGGAAGGATTCAAATAGGGCCTGTGTCTTGGTAAAGCCACCTACTGGAGTAAGGGGGAATTGCTAAAAACCCACCATTGAGCCTCTATGCTACAGTACCACATCAGTACCAAATTGACCACCATCCCTAATTGACTCAAGAGTTGGTCATTCGCAGCAGGTGGCCGTCCTATCGCCTCTGACCACAGAATATTGGTGGTAATATTCTGTTAATGTTCAATCGCCACCATCTGTCGTATCGGGCACGGCCAACTTGCGTGTTGGTCTGTCTTGTCCTTGAACCACAGTACATGGGTGGCAGCCAGCGTCAATGTAACTGGACCAGGCTTTCAAAACAAATGACATCAGACTCATATTATTAAGAAAAAGAAAACATTTTTATTCAATAAGCACCAATTATTGTATAAAACATACTCTCACATACTGATCAAATCTCTGTTGTATAAAAATTCCATATGAGTTTTTTTTGTGGTGAATTTCTATATGATGGGTGGAATTTATGTTAAATCTAACTAGGTACCTATCAAATCAAAATTCTAGCGCAGTAAAAGGAATGCTGTACAAAAAACGACCAATTTCAGAAGAGGCAAAAAACTGAAACAGTCACTTTGACAAACAATCTATAAATTACATACTTAACCTTAATCATTTGATTCATTCATGTTATGTGCGGTCAAGGTATAAATAAAACATTGAATTTAAATTAAACACTGAGAGAAATTGTTGCTCAAATGAGAAATGTGTATAAAATGTATAAAAAAAACTGAAAGACAATCTTCATGGATATGAAGTGACAAAAGTATAAAACAAATCTAATACAGTGCATCAAAATTTCTTTGGTGGTAATACTGGTTGTTCCCTTGTTGGAATATGGACATTATGTTGTGTGAAATATGGTATTGGCCCTGGTCTAATGGAGTAAACATCTCTTATAGAATGACCTAATAGGACAACCTGTAAACACGACCAATCACTGGAAGATAAAAGGTGACATTTTGACTAGGAGAAATATCTGTAGTGAGAAAGAATCTTGAAAGTTGACAGTTGTGATTTGAAAGTTGGTTTAAAAAAACTGTGCAAAGCCACGATTTGGAGCTGGTCTGACAGACAGTATCTGCTCTTTAGCACCATCTCAGTCAATCAACCAACCAATCAGAGGATGGGAGAGGAATAAGTTGATGACGATGATGACATGTTCATAAAGCAATGTTCATGTATTTACACCTTTCCAGAGTGTTAAGATGACAGTGGGTGGATTGGGGGATGGAGGAATGGGGGACATGAGAGAGTTAAAGGTCTATTAAACATGCTCTATGGTCTCGATGCAGAGAATAATTAACTCGTTGGAGCAGCTGCTTGTTTGCTGTCCTATAAGGGAGCCCGAGGACAAACTGGACGACTGGCCCACGATGGAAATGTCGTTGACCCGCCACGACTCGCAGGACCGGTCTACCGCCATGTTGCCAAACGTATTGGAGCCGTGCCAGATGCTCTTCTTAGGCCTGTTGGGAGCGATAGACAAATATAATGGGAGAGTGTATGGATACAGCATATACACAGGGACATGCACACCAGAGGAGGCTGGTGGGAGGAGCTATAGGAGGACAGGATCATTGTAATGGCTGGAATGGAATATATTGGAACAGTCAAACATGTTGTTTGTGTTTGGCCATTTATTTAGTTCCAGCCATTACAATGCGCCCGTCCTCCTATTATGTACAAACATAAAGTACACGCGAACACACACACACACACACACACACACACACACACACACACACACACACACACACACACACACACACACACACACACACACACACACACACACACACACACACACACACACACACACACACACACACACACACACACACACACATACACACACACACATTAAAAAGTCATACAGCATACATAACAGATGTTCACGAAAACACCAACTAAAAGTTTCATTTACCTTCTATTTAAATAATCCTCCCAGAATAAAGGCACAAAAAAAACGAATGGGAGTTGAACTAATGTAGCCCCAAACTGAGCAGAGATACCCACAGATGTGACCTCAACCTAACAGATGACATCAACAAACCTATTTCTCTGCTCTGTCCCTGCTATATCCATTCATACATGCTCTCAAATAGACTTCGCCACAAAGTCAGAAATTGTCTGTTTGAAAAACATCTATAAACAGTCACTTTGGAGCCACAGTTGCCAGCCTCCAGTCTCTGGTTGGTTGGGGCTGCTAAATTTAACATGGCTGTGTATAAATAGGAGCAAAATAGAGCGAGGGTGGACATAGCTGGCTCGCATTGGCCCGGGCTGAAAAACACAACGCTACAACCCCCGATGTCTGGATTGCGGTCGGGCTATCCTGCATTTAAAACTTCATTTTGTGGAAACAGCCATGTCTGTCCCCTCCCTTCTTCATGCCTCGCTCTCCCAAACCCACTTGTCTTTTGGTGAAGCTGCTTGGGTCGGGTGGAATTGTGGAGAACATGACGGGTGGATGAGGATGTCTACCTAGCCTTCACTCTTTAGAGATTGATATAGGATGAGCGTGGATGAGCGTGTCCACATAGCCACAGGGCCCTGTGTCTGAGGAACTGGACAGCTGTCTGTTTCACTGACCAGAAGGGGTCTGCCAATACGTCCCGTCCATCGAAGGAGTAGATTGGGATGTTTGGCGGGAATTTGCCTCCACCCCCAGTGAAGATAGACTTGTAGTTACTGAACAAAATGTCGCCCTGTGGATACAGAAAGGAGTAATTGAGTTGACTCTGACACTTTATTTTTTAAAGGACCAACGCAGACCTTTTTATCTCAATATGAAATCATTTCTGATTTAAAAAAATTAACAAAATAATTTCTTAACAAAGAGCAATTTCTCAAGCAAGAATTTTGCTAGGACTGTCTGGGAGTGAATGGGGAGGAGAAAACTGAAAACTAGCTGTTATTGGCAGAGAGGTTAGGAACTCTCTTTCTTATCGGTCTATTAACTAATTTACCGCCTGGTGATATCACCAGACAGGCCAAAACTACATCCCACAAAAACAGGCTGAAATGTCAGGCAATCTTTGCAAACAGCTCTTACACTAAAACGGTATTATCATAATTTTCACAATTTCACAGTATTATTCCAAACTCATAGTTTGACTGCACTGGGCCTTTAACACTGATCTTAGATGAACCTATGGGAAACAGAAGTTGGCTTACCCTGAGGTTGGTAACGGGGTAGCTCTCCCTGAACTTCTGGGGGACCAGGTCTTTATTAACGGCCCGGGGTTTTGGGGAGGATAGGAAGGCCCGGTAATAAGCGGACAAGCCCATGGCCTTGGCCTGTTCATAACACATCTTGTCTGCTATGTAGACCCCACCAAAGTTCCCTGTGTGGGGCTGGTTCAGAGCCACCAGTTTGAGCTGAGGACGAGACAGTGGAATAGTGGTCATTCATTAGTCATTAGTATGTATTCTAAACCACCACCTCATTCAGGGTGGTCCTTCGAGCCGGATACTACTCCAGGTGGTCAAGGTATCCAACAAAACTGACAAGTGCATATACACAAACAGACACACACACACAGACACACACACACACACCCACCACTATTCTCATCTCTTTTTGGTCATGGTTTCCCAAACTCAGTCCTTGCCCCCCTCCCCTCCCCAGTGCATCTTTTGTTTTTTGCCCTAGCACTACACAGCTGATTCAAATAATCAAAGCTCGATGATGAGTTGGTTATTTGAATCAGCTGTGTAGTGCTAGGGCAAAAAAATGTGCACCCAGGGGGGGTAGGGCTGAGTTCGGGAAACCCTGTCTTAGGTGATGGTCTTGGCAGTGCTGTTGAAATGGGAATGTAGCAGTGTGGCATGGTACAGTCTTCTTTTGTGAAATGTGGATCTAAATATCAAAAACCAAACCTGGCCTGCCTCGGGCTGTCCTTCAATGACAGCACACAGACAGTCATTTAGTCTAAAAGTGGAATACTCCAAACCACGGCAAAATC
This sequence comes from Salvelinus alpinus, assembly GCF_045679555.1. Lineage (NCBI taxonomy): Eukaryota > Metazoa > Chordata > Actinopteri > Salmoniformes > Salmonidae > Salvelinus > Salvelinus alpinus. The sequence continues at coordinate 26,935,911 of NC_092095.1, read as the reverse complement.
TAATTTTGTCTCCAGCTCATTTTGCGGCCAGACTTGAGCCAAACCAATGACTTGCTTTCAAGAACGAATAACAAAGATTCAATTTCAGACTTATTCTCCCTTTACTAGATACAAACTAGAAAGCAGGCAGTTATAAGAAAGTATTTTAATTGACTGTTTCTTTGCTCCAGTGCAAAGTTTCATAAGAAAAAGTGGTGAAACAAAAGTTCAAGTAAATATTTGAGTAAGAAAGGATATTCAATAGAAGTGTAAATAAAGACAGGTTTATGTTTTTAAAAACCTTTAATTGTTCCCCTATGAAATAACAAGAGCAAACTTTTCACATTTACAAACGCTTAGTCAGTCTTGTCTGAATTTGTCAACAAACTCACCCCATATTTTCTGCCGCTGCCTGGCTGAGCCTAAGGGGGCAAAAGTTTATTACTAACTAGATTCTAAACATAAAAAGCAGCAATCACACAGCATATTCTGCTATAAGTATCCATTATATGGAGGTCTACAATGCACTTTCACATAATGCATTGATGTCAATGGGAGAATTGTGCAGAAAATTCATGCAGTTGAACATGTTCAATCCTCATCTCAACTCTACTGTTCTTACCTCGTCATTTAGAAGGAGATTAATTGGGAGGGGGATCAAGTCACCAAGCTGTAGAGACAGAGATACAGATAAACACCAAACACATCAGTTACTTTCACGGCTCACAGAGACACTATAGAGACATGGAAGAGAGGGACCAGAGATGCTGCTGTACCAGGACTTCCTTCCATCCCTGTTTCACCCGGATGTAGAGTTTGCCTGTCCCCGTGGTGAAGCTTAGGGTCCCCTCGCTGCTGTCTTTCGTCTGTTGCATCATGACCTCGCTGGAAGGAAACGTCTTCAAATAAAAGAAAAACATAGAGAGAAACACATTATTCGACTGGAACGAAGTATCGGAATATAGTAATTGTTGGGGAGGCCCTGGCCAGAGTGATTGAGGAAAGGACAGCAATATCTAGCATGTCAGGGGTTATTTGATGACGTGACGGAGCTGACGTGATAATGTAACAAGGATGACATTATGTAACAGAGTTGACATTTTGATGGTATGATGGGATGACATTGTGGCGTGATGGGGCGGATATGTGACAGCGTAACGGAGGGGACAGACTGACTGACCATGGCAGAGGTCCCAGGAGGTCCAGCCGGGCCAGTGGGGCCTGGTGGCCCATGGATGGTCACAGCTGGAATTAGAAAAATGAGAGACAAGCACAACGGTAAGAATTTCTTATATGATGCTAGTCACCATATTATACCATATAGAACATTTCACAAAGGGTGCCACAAAGTCTTACCTGAGCCAAACCGAGAGGGTTCTCCGGGGGGTCCGGGAGGACCTTGGAGGCCTTGAGGGCCAGGTCTCCCATACCCAGGAGTACCAGGAGACCCCGGAACACCTGGATAGCCACGGGGCCCCATAACAGTTTCTCCTTTGGGGCCCTGAAACAAACACAGTGCTTTAGTAGATATTCATCTCCAGTATCTTTACATTTAATGAATTAATGGAACATGGTGACTTATTGAACCCCATGATGCTGCGGTGTTATTTAAATGCAGCCAGTAGGGAAAAATCCCCTATTGTTGCATGCAGCACTTGAATTTGTAAGAATTGGCAAAACAATGTATTATTTTGCACACAACTTGGATTTCCTTTCAAGTCAATTCTGCCTTTTGCCAACGTGGCCAAGTTCAAAATCCTCATTACTCACACAACCCAAAAGCCTATCTAGCACACCATCAAGAGGCCATAGACTACAATAACGCCCTCAAATGAAGTTGACACTGATTATGTACCATCTCATGTGTCTATGTTGTATCGTGATCTTCTCAGTAATTGTAATTGGTCAAAGCTGTGGTGGGTAAGTGGGGCTTTGGAAGCATATGGTCTCAATGGAAATGGGACTCACCACCAGTCCCGATCTCCCAGGCATACCAGGTGAGCCCGGTAACCCGGCCTCCCCCTTTTCTCCCTTGTCCCCCCTGAAGCCGTGGTCCCCTTTATTCCCCTGTGGATAGACAGACACACAGACTGTGAGAGCTCCAGAAGTAAACACGCACACACACACACACACACACACACACACACACACACACACACACACACACACACACACACACACACACACACACACACACACACACACACACACACACACACACACACACACACACACACACACACACACACACACACACGCACACACACACACACACACACACAGCAGAAACAAATATTCAACTTACCGTAGTTCCTTTGGGAAGCATTGTAACTGCAGGAAAAACACATCATCCATTGTTTATTAAAGATAATGCATGAATAACACCTGTGTCCTTATGACAGATTATAACATGTATTCTTTATATTAACAGTAAAGCAAAATCACACTGTAGGTGAACAGTAATACATCAATCACTCTATCTATCTTGACTCACGTGGTGGGGCAGGCATCCCAGGGAAGCCCCTCTCCCCCCTGTCCCCTTTGGTCCCAGTTGGAAGACAGTTAGCCCCCCCTACAGGTCACATAGGGAATAACAGGTGAGCATTTGGCATTCATATCAGAGAATGCAGCACAACAAAGTAATTGCAAATGGTTTCATCAAAAGAACACGACTGCCTGCAAAAAGATTAACGCAGCCATACTTATCTCCTGAGTGCAAGCAGACAAAACAGAAAGTTAGTCTGTCTCTATAAAATCACACTATATCAATACTTTTTCTTTGCAGTCACTAAATAATTATCAAAATTGGAAGTACTATCCAAAGGTGCAGAATGATCGGAAATTACTCTTCTTTTGTGCATATTTCCTCAAATCAAATATTATTACTGATACATATTATTTATTTTTTAATTAAGCACATTGTGTGCAGGATTCATTCATCAGTATCATCACAATCCAATTCAATGTATTCAAAACAAAGGCTGGTTCCATTGGTACACAGGAACACTATCCACAATAGAAATAATGAAAGGTGAATACAATGGAGGAACACAACTGATATGAATGTATAGCCTCAATCCACACCAAAGCTCTATAATGGAAGGTCACAATGTCGAAGATGAGTACTTAGGAGTAACCCAACTTCATTCTCTGCATCTCTGCATGTCCTCGATATTGTAAAAAAGTCTATATATTGCACATGGTATGACACTGATGGGGCGATTTATACTTTTTTGCAGTATTATTTACTGATTACCGGAAACAGCGAACACAACTGCATT
>NC_092095.1:26912651-26927651 GCF_045679555.1 Salvelinus alpinus | reverse complement strand
GACAGCTTTGCACACTCTTGGCACTCTCTCAACCAGCTTCATGAGGTAGTCACCTGGAATGCATTTCAATTAACAGGTGTGTCTTGTTAAAAGTTAATTTGTGGAATTTATTTCCTTAATGCGTTTGAGCCAATCAGTTGTGTTGTGACAAGGTAGGTGTGGTATACAGAACATAGCGCTATTTGGTAAAAGACCAAGTCCATATTATGGCAAGAACAGCTCAAATAGGCAAAGAGAAACAACAGTCCATCATTACTTTAAGACATGAAGGTCAAAAACCATCAAGCGCTATGATGAAACTGGCTCTCATGAGGACCGCCACAGGAAAGGAAGACCCAGAGTTATCGCTGCTCCAGAGGATAAGTTCATTAGAGTTACCAGCCTCAGATTGCAGCCCAAATAAATGCTTCACAGAGTTCAAGTAACAGACACATCTCAAAATCAACTGTTCAGAGGAGACTGCGTGAATCAGGCCTTCATGGTCGAATTGCTGCAAAGAAACCACTACTAAAGGACACCAATAATAAGAAGAGACTTGCTTGGGCCAATAAACACGAGCAATGGACATTTGACCAGTGGAAATCTGTCCTTTGGGCTGATGAGTCCAAATTTGAGATTTTTGGTTCCAACGCAGAGACCCAGAGTAGGTGAAAGGATGATCTCCGCATGTGTGGTTCCCACCGTGAAGAATGGAGGTGTGATGGTGTGGGGGTGCTTTGCTGGTGACACTGTCAGTGATTTATTTAGAATTCAAGGCACACTTAAACAGCATGGCTACCACAGCATTCTGCAGCGATACGCCATCCCATCTGGTTTGCGCTTAGTGGCACTATCATTTGTTTTTCAACAAGACAATGACCCCAAAAACAACTCCAGGCTGTGAAAGGGCTATTTGACCAAGGAGAGCGATGGAGTGCTGCATCAGATGACCTGGCCTCCACAATCACCCGACCTCAACCCAATTGAGATGGTTTGGGATGAGTTGGACTGCAGAGTGAAGGAAAAGTAGCCAACAAGTGCTCAGCATATGTGGGAACTCCTTCAAGACTGTTGGAAAAACATTCCTCATGAAGCTGGTTGAGAGAATGCCAAGAGTGTGCAAAGCTGTCATCAAGGCACAGGGTGGCTACTTTGAAGAATCTAAATTATAAAACATAATTAGATTTTTTTTAACACTATTTTGGTTACTACAATGTAGAAAATAGTAAAAATAAAGAAAAACCATTGAATGAGTAGGTGTGTCCAAACTTTTGACTGGTCTGTATATACTGTAAGGTCTGGTTAAGATTGTTCAGCCAGTTAAACCAACAGTAAAAGTGTCTAAGACACCACAGCACATGGACAGACCTGAAAAACAAACACACTGTTGCTTCATCGCACACAGAGGATGGGCCAGGGACTTCTGACACATGTTGAGGAAAGATGTCTTGTTAAAAGTCAACAAAAGCTATTTTATTTACGGGGTGCTTTCAAGTGCCCGTCGATAAATAAGCCGGTTGTTTTCATCGTATGTTGGGGTTGTCTGGGCACAGGACTGCCTGTTAAACAACTATTCCCAATGCCAACGTGTCGACTGGCATCTTTACCAGCTGTGTGGTGAGTCGGTGTCAGGCGGTCAACCATGTGGTTCATGGGCCGTGTGTGGTCTAGGTCTAATATTTGGTGGTGGCTGGAATGGAAAGAGGTTCTGGCTAGGGGGCGCCACCTTCAGATGGCAATAGTGCAGTGGTTCTCAAACCTCGTGACTGACCCATCTAAAGACGGAGGAAAGAAGGGAGAGGGTTCAACTCACCGACACAACCACAGCGTCTCCTCTGTCTCCTTTATGCCCACTAATTCCAGGACGACCCTGTAGCGAGAGACACACCACATCACCAACGGTCAAATGCATTGGAGTGATATGATCATACTCTGTAGTGCTGTTTATTTGTGTAACCCAATGTCGTGCCCTTGGGTTTGAAAAACACACTATATGTGAATCATCTTTTGTTTTTACTGCTGTTGTTATCATGTCAGGCCTACGATGTTAAAGGAATGGCTCAAATCAAAATGTGAGGTACTGTACTTACTGGACGACCAGGATAGCCATATTCTCCTTTGGGTCCTTCTGGCCCAATGGGACCCTGTAAAAAACAACAACAAAGCAACCTTTGAAGGACCAGAACTGTTTCTCTTTTGTATTTCACGCGTCAGCAGGTGCACTGCGGATGAGGATACATCACAGGTCCGTAGTACGCCTGAAAATATGCATTGGCTGGATAGGGGACCCAGAAGCAGGCCTGTATGTGCGTATGGACTTGGCCTGATAAAAATGTTCCAAAACACTTTGAATGAAAGCAGCTGCGGCACCACAAAGAAGGAGGAGGGGGGGTTAGTTACTACAAAGGGATTACTCCAAACTCAGTGTAGGGAACAACACCCCCCCCCCATACACACACACACACACACACAGAGCTGTATTGGCAACATAACACACACGAGAGTCAGTTGTTTATTATAGGTCCGTTATCAAACTGAGAAACCAATAAAGTCTTACTATCACGCCAGCTGGTCCAGGTACACCATAATCGCCCTGCGAAGGAGTCAGGAAACAAAGTTAGTGTCTGACACAACTAGAGCCCAGGCAGCCAATGTGAACTTTGACCCAGGAAGTAGTGTGTGTAAGACTTACCTTGATCCCTTTGGGCCCCTGTGGCCCTGTGAGTCCAGACATCATAGACCCATCAGCGGCAACCATGACCCCTGGCTCACCCTTCTCGCCCTGCAAACACACACACAGACACACAGACACACACAATAAGATGATATGAATACTGTCCATACACTTGCAGTCAGATTACAAACATGCATACACACACACGCACGCACACACATACACACACACACACACACACACACATGAACCCAAGGGTAATGTGCAGCACATGCATGTTGAGGCACCTTGAGCACTTCTCAGAGAAAGGATAACATTAGATAATAATCTCATTCATGTTGTTACATGGGCCTAGACTGAATCAGTTATATATTGTCTATGGCTGCACAGTCTGGAACACATTAGCAGGCTTTTACACATCAATAGTGTGCAGCAACCGGGGTCGTAGCTTTAATCATGAGTACTTGGTGTTTAGTTTCACACACTTTTAATTGATTGGAATCCTTTGAGCCTGTATATTAGATGTTCATTCAATCCTGTTTGGAAAAGGCTCCTATAGCAAAAGGTTATGCTATAGTAAACCCAGCTATAGTTAACCTCTAGTGGAGTTCTTAAACCCAAAACAAAGACAGATAACACAAACACACACATACCTTTAGGCCTGGAGGCCCCATGATACCTGTCATCCCCAAGTCCCCCTTTGGACCCCGTGGCCCCTGGGAATAATCATAGTCAGTGAATAGATCATGTATTAATAATTGAAATAAATAACTACATTAATAATGAATTAAAACAGAGTCACTGAAACAGACAGCTGCAGTGTCTCTATCAGTATGTACCTGTCCGATTAGACTGTATAAAGTTTGCACTGCCAAGTTCATGCCAGAAGTGTGGGCCGCATATTGTATATTTTGCAATAGAGAAAAGACAGACATAGTACCATGGTACTGTAACCTACCAGCAGATACTCTGAGCAGCAAGAGAGAAAATCTGATTTGTGTGACTATTTGTCAGTTATTCACCCATACAAAAAAACAACAGTCTGTTTCAAGGAATTATCTAACACTTATGTACCAAGAAATGGAACAAACTAAACTACACACTGTAGAATTAACCTCCTTATCAATCACAGATAAATACTTCAACATGCATCTCTCATAATCTGGACCTAATTGTCCGTGGGATACACAAAACACTTTGTGTCACTGTTGAAGGAGACACACACACACACACACGCACACGCACACACACACACACACACACACACACACACACACACACACACACACACACACACACACACACACACACACACACACACACACACACACACACACACACACACACACACACACACACACACACACACACACACACACACACACACACAACAAGCCTAAGTCTACTCACTCTGGGCCCCTGAGATTCCAGCACTCCTGAGAAGTTAAACACACCCTCTGTATCGTTGACCAGGAGCTGAGGAGTACAGAGAGGAGAGGCAGTGACATCAATATCTACATCCACATTAAAACTGTCCCATCTGAGCTCATCAGTAGGAGTGATAACAATGTAATTTGTAACACTTGTAATTGTTCTAATAACAGCTCATTACTGTATAATATTAACCAATAAAATGTGCCTCCCGAAACTGAGATTACTGGTCATTTTAAGGGATTAAGTCATACTATACTGCCATTAGTGTGGTGTTAAAATTACAGCTGAGTAACTCAATAAATCAGAAGTAAACTGGATAACTGTCCCCGTAAAGAAACACTCCTTAGCCCCTAGGCCCTAGCCCCTAGGTCCTTCATGAGGATCTCTTCATGGTTGATCCACTTACATCCTGGAGGTTGATGACTGGTCCTGGAGGCCCGGGAGGTCCTGGAGGGCCGGGGAAACTGAGGCCATCCTGACCTCTCTCTCCCTACCACACAGAACATAGAACACAGTGTTAGAAGAACGAAGAACAGGGCCAGCTTGGTTGGCTCCAGAAGGCCAGTCGAAATCGATGATCTCATAACATATTGACATGAATGGAGTCAGCAGGAGTGATACTGTACCTTTGGTCCCATATCACCGCCGTCCCCCTTCACTCCCTGCATGGAAGAAAGGGCAAATACTATAACGACAAAACATAACTGAGACCTGAGACCATTTTATGAGGAACCTATGACAACAAATGTAAAGGGTATAAAGACAGATTAGAATATTTTAAAATCAAAAGAAGTTAAAAAGAAAAGGCAAATAGAGGAGATTGAATAGGTCAGCAAAAGGCAAGTGAAGTACTGACCGTGTGCCCTGGCAGTCCGTCCAGCCCAGAGGACCCTGCTGCTCCCGAAGCACCAGGCTCCCCCTAGAGGAACAGAGATGAAATTGATGGATTATTTATTAGGATCACCATTAGCTATTGCTCATGTAGCAGATACTCTTCTTGGGGCCCACACAAAACATAAAATAACATTATTTAGAACATTAGTAGACAAAAACAGTATCAAATTAAAATAAGAGAGTTTTTAGATCTGTTTGAGATGCTAGTGAGTGACCAACCCACATAGAGCAGCCCAAAATTGAGGAACAAGTCCAACTAACTACCTCATCTGCGTACCTATGATAGTAGACCTCATCAATGAGTGATACTTCTGAAAACCTTTTTATCATAATGAGGAGATTGTATGTATAGAATTACTCTTTTCATTTTCATTCGGTCATCAACGAGGTCCGGAAGGCCACACTGAAAATTGGTCAAAATTTGCAAAAAATAGTCCTCTGTTCATCATTTTGGGAATTTTCGATGCCCCCTGACTGTCTAGTGATTATTAGTGAGCTGGACAGTCAAGAAACTGTATGAATGTAGGTCCATTGTCATTTATACACAGTTTTGATTTCGCTTTAAGTATATTGAGTTTGTTTCCCCCCTCCTATTTACATTTTTTTAATAAAAGTATGTCCAAACTTTCGACTGGTACTGTATATGGTACTGTATATATCTACCAGTCAAAAGTGTGGACACACCTACTCATTCAAGGGTTTTTCTTTCTTTTTTTTTTCTTTTCTCCATCGTAGAATACTAGTGAATACATCAAAACTATGAAAAAACATATATGGAATCATGTAGTAACCCAAAAAGTGTTGAACAAATCAAAATATATTTTAGATTTTTCAAAGTAGCCACCCTTTGCCTTGATCACAGCTTTGCACACTCTTGGCATTCTCTCAACCAGCTTCATGAGGAATGCTTTTCCAACAGTCTTGAAGGAGTTCCCACATACTGCTGAGCACTTGTTGGCTGCTTTTCCTACACTCTGCGGTCCAACTCATCCCAAACCATCTCAATTGGGTTGAGGTCGGATGATTGTGGAGGCCAGGTCATCTGATGCAGCACTCCATCATCAAACCAGATGGGAAAATACAGTACTCAATCCCAAAAGAGTGGGAACGATTGGAATTACTGTAGTTAGTTTACAAACTTCGATTTTGGGGTGAACTTTCCCTTTAATGATATCTGAACTTTCACATTAATGCTAGCTGATGTCTCTATCGAGGTGGTGGTGCTGGTGCATGTGAGGTACGGTGCCTGAGGCCTGGACGACTGGCCCTGCCTGTGTACAGATGTGTCAGAGAGGAATTCATTGTAAATTAGCGGGCTAATAGAATGCACATGGTGGGGAAGGCTGCACTTCCTCTGAGAGGATAAATGGGAACCAGTTGAGTAGTGGGGACCCACCTTTACCGCTACACCAGGAAGCCCGTCCTGCCCGTCTTTGCCCTGTGAAGGAGAAATAAAATGGCCGTCAGTATGGGAACCTTTTACATGTATGTAGAACTACATCTTCTAACACACAGAATATGTAGTGCCACTAGCACATACCAGATAGAAATGAACCCAAGAACATGCACACTCACAACAAATACCAACACAGTTCTAGTTTATGCAGGGCAGTGAAAACTTTATAGCCACATTCGCACCAGATGATTTCATTCTTAGAACCACTTGAAGCACATACACAAGTATTGCAAGATTTCAGTCCTATGATCTTATACACCTGTATACTGACTCTGTGATTCATATGATTGATACTTTAAGTGGTGTGCAGTAGGATGTTTTTTAAAAATGTAACTTTATTTAAAACTTCTTGTCAATATGGGGGCGCTGTTTCCACTTTGGGAAAAATCGTGCCCAAATTAAACTGCCTCGTACTCTATTCTAGATCGTACAATATGCATATTATTATTACTATTGGTTAGAAAACACTCTCAAGTTTCTAAAACTGTTTGAATTATATCTGTGAGTAAAACAAAACTCATTTTGCAGCAAACTTCCAGACAGGAAATGAAAAATCTGAAAACGATGCTCTGTTCCAGGGCCTGCCTATTCAATTGCCTTATATTTATGGATTTGCATGCACTGCATACGCCTTCCACTAGATGTCAACAGGCAGTGGAAGGTGGAATGGGGTGTCTAGCTTGATCTGAGGTCGAACAAGAGCTCTTGGAATGACGTGTCCAGAATTTCCTTTCTCTACCTAGGCGCGGGAAGAACCTCCATATTGTCTTATGATAAGCGTTCGGTATACACGGCTAATATCTCCGGCTTTGTTTTTATTTGATACATATTAGAAAAACATCATAAAGTAGGTTTTTTCAACCGAGTTTCATCAGTTTATTCAACGTTTAATGGGACTTTTGGAGTTTTCCGTTCTCTGCGTCGAGAGAAATTGGGAACGTCATCAACATTGGCTAGCCTTGTGGAGTGAATTCGACAGGAGAGAAGGACATTCTAAAACCAAACAACGATTTATTCTGGACAAAGGACTCCTTGTACAAGATTCTGATGGAAGCTCAGCAAAAGTAAGAACAATTTATGATGTTATTTCGTATTTCTGTGGAAAATGTTATTTCTATTATCTGCCGTTTTGGCGGGCGCTGTCTCGCTATAACGTAAGCTGTTTGTTATCGTAAAGTTATTTTTAAAAATCTAACACGGCGGTTGCATTAAGAACCAGTGTATCTTTCATTTGCTATCCAACATGTATTTTTTAGTAAAGTTTATGATGAGTTCTTTGGTCAGATTAGGTGAGTGTCCAAAATATCTCCTGACATTCTGGGGAATACATTTTCACAATGTATAACCACGGGTTGCAGCTCTAAATAGGCACATTTTCGAACAAAACATAAGTGTATTGTATAACCTGATGTTATAAGACTGTAATCTGATGAAGTTGTCCAAGGTTAGTGATTAATTTTATATATTTTGCTGGTTTTTGCGAACGCTACCTTTTGTTGCTAATAAATGCATTTGTGTGTTTGGCTATTGTGGTAAGCTAATATAATGCTATATTGTGTTTTCGCTGTAAAACACTTAAAAATCTGAAATATTGGCTGGATTCACAAGATGTTTATCTTTCATTTGCTGTACACCATGTATTTTTCATAAATGTTTTATGATGAGTATTTAGGTATTTCACGTTGCTCTCTGTAATTATTCTGGCTGCTTTGGTGATATTTTTGATGGTAGCTGCAATGTAAAACTACGATTTATACCTCAAATATGCACATTTTCGAACAAAACATACATTTATTGTATAACATGTTATAAGACTGTCATCTGATGAAGTTGTTTCTTGGTTAGTGACTAATTATATTTCTATTTGGTCGGTTTTGTGATAGCTACCTATGCGGTAGAACATTTTTGAAAATATGCGGTTGAGTCTTTTGCTATTGTGGTTAGCTAATAGAAATACATATTGTGTTTTCGCTGTAAAACATTTTAAAAATCGGAAATGATGGCTGGATTCACAAGATGTTTATCTTTCATTTGCTGTATTGGAATTGTGATTTCATGATATTTATATGCTATTATTTACTTGTGGCGCTATGCTAGGCTATGCTAGTCAGCTTTTACTGATGAGGATGCTCCCGGATCCGGGATGGGTGTTTTAACTAGGCAAGTCAGTTAAGAACAAATTCTTATGTACATTGATGGCCTACCAAAAGGCAAATGCCTCCTGCGGGACGAGGGCTGGGATTACAAATAAAATAAAATAGAAATATAGGACAAAACACACATAACGACAAGAGACACAACACTACATAAAGAGAGACCTAAGACAACAACACAGCATGGCAGCAACACATGACAATACAGCATGGTAGCAACACTACATGACAACAACATGGTAGCAACACAACATGGCAGCAGCACAACATGGTACAAACATTATTGGGCACAGACAACAGCACAAAGGCAAGAAGGTAGAGACAACAATACATCACGCGAAGCAGCCACAACTGTCAGTAAGAGTGTCCATGATTGAGTCTTTGAATGAAGAGATGCGATAAAACTGTTTGTTGCAGCTCGTTCTAGTCGCTAGCTGCAGCGAACTGAAAAGACGAGCAACCCAGGGATGTGTGTCCTTTGGGGACTTTTAACATAATGTGACTGGCAGAACGGGTGTTGTATATGGAGGATGAGGGCTGCAGTAGGTATCTCGGGATAGGGGGGAGTGAGGCTTAAGAGGGTTTTATAAATAAGCATCAACCAGTGGGTCTTGCGCCAGGTATACAGAGATGGCCAGTTAACAGAGGAGAATAGAGTGCAGTGATGTGTCCTATAAGGAGTATTGGTGGCAAATAAAATTCAATAAAAATCAAATGAAATGTATTTGTCACATGCACCGAATACAACAGGTGTAGACCTTACCGTGAAACGCTTACTTACAAGCCTTTAACCAACAATGCAGTTCAAGAAATAGAGTTAAGAAAAGATTAACTAAATAAACTAAAGTGAAATTTTTGTAAAAAAATTATCTAAAAGTAACACAAGAAAATTACATAACAATAACGAGGCTATATACAGTACATGGGGTACCGGTACCGAGTCAATGTGCGGAGGTACAAGTTAGTCGAGGTCATTTGTAAAGTGACTATGCATAGATAGTAAACTGTGAGTAGCAGCAGCGTAAAAACAAAGGGGGGGGGGGGTCAATGTAAATAGTCCCGATGGCCATTTGATTAATTGTTCAGCAGTGGCTTGGGGGTAGAAGCTGTTAAGGAGCCTTTTGGGCCTAGACTTCGAGCTCCGGTACCGCTTGTCGTGCGGTAGCAGAGAGAACAGTCTATGAAGTGGTTGACCAGAGTCTTTGACCATTTTTTTGGGCCTTCCTCTGACACCGTCTAGTATATAGGTCCTGGATGTCAGGAAGCTTGGCCCCAATGATGTACTGGGCCGTACGCACTACCATCTGTAGCGCCTTGCGGTCAGATGCCGAGCAGTTGCCATTCCAGGCAATGATGCAACCGGTCAGGATGCTCTCGATGGTGCAGCTGTATAACTTTTTGAGGATCTGGGCACCCATGGCAAATCTTTTCAGTCTCTTGAGTGGGAAAAGGTGTTGTCGTGCCCTCTTCACAACTGCCGATCTATAAATCTCCGTAATCTAGCATGAGTAGGATGGTCATCTGAATCAGGGTTAGTTTGGCAGCTGTGGTGAAAGAGGAGCGATTACAATAGAGGAAACCAAGTCTAGATTTAACCTTAGCCTGCAGCTTTGATATGTGCTGAGAGAAGGACAGTGTACCGTTTAGCCATACTCCCAAGTACTTGTATGAGGTGACTACTTCAAGCTCTAAAACCTTAGAGGTATTAATCACATCGGTGGGGAGAGGGGCGTACTTCCTACCAAACCACATGACCTTTGTTTTGGAGGTGTTCAGAACAAGGTTAAGGGCAGAGGAATCTTGTTGGACACTAAGAAAGCTTTGTTGTAGAGCATTTAACACAAAATCCGGGGAGGGGCCAGCTGAGTATAAGACCATATCATCTGCATATAAATGGATGAGAGAGCTTCCTACTGCCTGAGCTATGTTGTTGATGTAAATTGAGAAGAGTCTGGGGCCTAGGATTGAGCCTTGGGGTACTCCCTTGGTGACAGGCAGTGGCTGAGACAGCAGATGTTCTGATTTTATACACTGCACTCTCTGAGAGAGGTTGTTAGCAAACCAGGTCAAAGACCACTCAGAGACACCAATAGTCCTTAGCCGGCCCACAAAAATGGAATGGTCTACCCTATCAAAAGCTTTGGCCAAGTCAATACAAATAGCAGCGCAACATTGCTTAGAATCAAGGGCAATGGTGACATAATTTAGGACCTTTAAGGTTGCAGTGACACGTCCATAACCTGAGCGAAAACCAGATAGCATACCAGAGAGAATACTATAGACATCAAGAAAGCCAGTCAGTTGATTATTGACAAGTTTTTCCAACACTTTTGATTAACAGGGCAAAATAGAAATTGGCCTATAACAGATAGGATCAGCTTAAATAAAGGACGCACCATGGCTGCTTTCCAAGCAATGGGAACCTCCCCAGAGAGGAGAGACAGGTTAAAAAGGTCTGACATGCCGGGCAATTCTAGGGGCAGAAACCTTAAAGAAGAAAGGGTCTAAACCATCTGACCCAGATGTTTTTTGGGGTCAAGTTTAAGGAGCTCCTTTAGCACCTCGGACTCAGTGACTGCCTGTAGGGAGAAACTTTGTAGCGGGGCAGGGGAAAAGGAGGGAGGAGCATCGGGGCTAGTCACATGAGAAGGGGTGGGAGATGTTGGACAGGGAAGGAGGCATGGCTGAGTCAAATAGGATTAAAGTGCTCAGCCATGTGCTCCTTGTCAGTAACAACCACATCATCAACATTAAGAGACATGGGCAGCTGTGAGGAGGAGGGTTTATTCTCCAGGTCTATAACCGTTTTCCAGAACTTCTTGGGGTTAGACCCACAGAGAAAGAACTGCTCCTTAAAGTAACTAACTTTGGACTTCCGGATAGCCTGAGTGCACTTGTTTCTAATTTTCCTGAATGAGAGCCAGTCAGCCGGAGTATGCGTGTGCCGAGCCTTTTGCCAAATTTAATTCTTGAGGTGGAGTAACTCTGCCAGATCACGGTCGAACCAGGGGCTGAACCTGTTTTTAATTCTCATTTTCTTTATGGGGGCGTGTTTGTTAACAATACCACTGAAAATATAAAAAAAGAAGGTAATCTATCACAGTCAGTGGTGAAACAAGTGAGTCACACTTCACACCAAGGATCTAGTACACGTCAACATTTTAGCACATACACTACTGTGTGTCATACACGCGAACATCCAAGGGGTGTGAAAAGACTGCCGACTGCAAGTACACGTTGAATTTGATGTCAGGTTGAAGTGTGTTTTTGAAAGTAGCTGCCTCACATAGTTAGCTTTTAGCATAGTCAATTTGTTTCAAAGATGGGACATGATAACATATTAAAACATGCCTGATAGGTACATAGAGTAAGCTCACTGTGTCAGTGATATAAGACATGAGGGCATACAGTACCTTTGGTCCTGGAGGACCAGGTTTCCCAATAGGACCCTGTGGAAAGCACCAGGTAAAAATGATTGTTAGTTTTAATCATACACATTTTCATATGTATATCAGTCTTATAAGCAAAATGGTGCCCAGCAGCTCCATATAGAAACCACTCTTTGTGGTCTTACCTGAGGGCCTCTGGGCATCACTGCCCCAAAGCCACCGAGTGTCCCAGACCCTTCAATGTCCTGTAAACAACATACAGTCAATGACAACTGGTGTGTGGTGATGAGCCCCCTGGCACAAAATGGCTGCCGAGCATCACTAAGGTGGGTGCTACACATTGGTGATGTATAGAGTGAGTCGTTGTCCCCATCCCTCCCGACATACAATGTAAATCACTTTAAAGTGTATAATAATAATGCAATAATACATAACATTGTTATGAGAACAGTATTAGTTATCCTTCATTACTAAAGCTTGAAAATAATCTAACAGGTGTACAGTATGTTGTTGACCCTCTGACAGACAGGAGAGCTGAATGAGTGAAATCATACCTCCAGGTCCAAGCTGAAGCCCCTTCCTGGGGGTCCCGGTGGCCCAGGAGGGCCCCTCAGGCCTGGCTTCCCCTCTGGGCCCTCTGAGCCGGGCAGACCTGGGAACCCTGCAGCACTTGGCTCCCCCTGGGAGAGAACCACAATGGTTCAGTCTAAAAAAACCTGAAGCAGCATACATTATTACAACGTCCATTTTTGCAGATGTGAAGGAACTGGATGGGTGTAAGTATTATGGAGGGGGATTCCACTACACCCACAGGAAGGTGGAGGCATCACAGTAGCTTAGGCCTATGTTATTCCTTTAGATCTGAAAACGCTGATGGGGGAGTGGCTAGGCATAGCAAAAATGTTTTATTTGGTTCTGGTTATTAGCAGTAATTATTACTTGATTCACATGTGGGGAACAAGTGTGTTTGGGTTTGAATAGTGGAGAAAGGTCGTTGTGGTTTTTATGGTCACTTCAAGCTTGGGGAGTGATGGAGCAGCGTGACTCTGACTTTACCTTTGGTCCAGGAGGTCCGCTCAGACCCGGCTCACCCTGTCAAAGAAAATCAATGTTTCAATCAATTTAAATCAATCAAATTGAAGCTCTTTTTACATCAGATGGAGACTGTCTTGAGATGATAGATTCTACGCAATCAGTACACAGGATATCAGAGGTCTATATCCATAGTTCGTACCTTCTCTCCTCTCTCGCCTGCTGGACCAGGGTCCCCATCATGTCCACCAACCCCCTGGGAGTTAGAACAATTACTTAGATTAGATGTGTTTCTCCGTAATGTAGTTCTGCCCAGTATGGGATCATTCCATTTGTCAGATTGTAGTTAGCTGTGAAGTGTCTGATCTGACAGCACAGCAAGACACTATACTGTCTCTTTAGTCCACCGGCTAATTTAGAAATAATTAGTTCATTCATCTATTCAGAAGAGCCAGAACTCAATTCATAGTTTCAACGATCATAACTGACATGCGATAAATGTCCTGTAAGCGATCCATTCACACAGTTAGTAAAGCCTCCTACATTCTCAAGTCAAAAGGCAGTTTTGGGAGAGAATAATGGGAGAGACCATGTTTCATGAGATGCATCTAGCTGCAGTCAGAAGCCATTAGCTCAAGGAGCCAAGATTACATTGCTGCTTCATCGCTTCTGAACCTTTAACCTTTCCACACTAGACTCGTAATATCTTTATCTCCATTGGTTAACGGTCTTACTGTATTTTGTGAATCGTATCGTGAAACAAACTTAAAAATGTTTCTCAACAGATTAAGTGAGAGATTATTGGCCTGGGAAATAACATTCCGTAATCTGTCATTCAGTACAGATTAAAATGTCATGAGGCTGAGCAATATCTCACCACTGGGAAAGTAAGCATAAACACTGCCAAATCTCATGGAAATAGATTGTGACGTGTTGTGGAAAGATGACTGTGAGATCCCTGTACTTCACCAAAGAGGAGGTTGATTAGAGTACATGTCGGGTTGGATTTGAAACATAACAGCCATGTAGTTTGATGAAACAGTCAAACATTGAAACAGTGTGTAGCTACAATATTACATGCTGTCTGGAGCAGAGCCAAGTAATCAGGGGTCTGTCTGTGGGAAGTTGGCACCTGGGAATGCATGATCACATGGGCAACTGTCAAATCAGTCGAGTTACAAGTCGGCCTTAACCACAGAACTAGGATCAGATTACTCAACCAGCTACCTCCGATCCTAAACCTAACCAGTAGGGGGCTGAAAAAAAGACCTGACCCTGTATCATCGGATAATGCAAACTTTGACCTACTCTGTCAAACACAAAAGGTTGGAATTCCCATAGTGCTCTGTGATCAAGGTCCCTGGCTTTGAACAGACGAGAAGTCTGAGCTGTGTACACGCTCTGAGGACAGCAGGCCAGGCCAGGCAGCTTGTAGAGCGTGGCGCAGGCAGGCTAGACCACACAGAGAGAGAGGGGCGAAAGACACACTGACTGGGGTTGTGTTTACCGTAGCAAAGGGGAGCAGACTTGCTTATAAACACAGAGCTCCTTTTACAGTTTGCCTAAGAGACTGGGTGACACACACAATAACTGGTGTGTGAGTGATGTCACTCCTGCCTTCCTTCTAGATTGATCAACAGACATGCAACAATAATAAAACGCCCCTCTTTTTTCATGTTTACAAAAGCAGTGTTTTACACACCAGTATAGAGGTTTGACCCTATTATATAACCATATCAGTCGTTAACTATCTTAACTGTTCATGATTGAAAGTCAAATGCCAATGTACTTTTTGAAACAGTTGCAAATAAATATTTGCCTCCAGCCCTCCTTCCCACAGTAAAAATCTCCCCAATTCACAGCAGGTCAGAAAGTATCATTTACAATACAAGTTGTCAAGGCAGCCAGATTGGTGTCACGAGGGTCCAGCTCCATGGTGACCTCACCAAGGCAACAGCTGCTCTGGGTCCCTCAATCACCCATTCAATC